>NC_056734.1:892505880-892805880 GCF_019279795.1 Protopterus annectens
TGGGTGATGAATCTGTCCCTCCAGCACGTTCTATTTATAACCGTGTCAAGGTTATATGCCTATCATTTTTCTGTGCCTCTGTCAAGCAGTGACACTGAAGTAATCCCTGGGGTATATCTGCGATCTCCCATCCATTGGTCAAGATTCCTCTTGAACAAGGCCAGCGAGGTGCTCTGCCTCACATGTACCGGGATTTTGTTCCACAGCATAGGGAGTCTCTGGGTGATGAATCTGTCCCTCCAGCACGTTCTATTTATAACCGTGTCAAGGTTTAAGTCTCCCGCCCTTGTGGTTCTGAGGGATCTAGATTTTTTGAGGTGAAGCATATTCATCAAATCTGGGTTTGACATGGCCTTATATGTCAGGCACAGGTCACCTCTGAGCAAGTGGTATGAGACTGAATAAAGCTGGAGTTCTTTCAGTCGGGCAGCATAAGACATATTTTGAGACCCTTTATCCTTTTGGTGAGGAACTTTTGGGGCCTTTCAAGCTGCATCAGGTGTCTGGTCAGATACATTCCGAACGGGCATTGTACTCAATCATAGGTCTAATGAGTGATGAGTACAGGGGACGATGACCTCCCTTGATCTAGATGTGAATCCCTTCATGATCAGGTGGGCGATATAGAAGGTTTTCCTAACTACTTTAGCAACATGAGTGTCAAACGAAAGACTACTGTCAACTTGGGTCCCCAGATCCCTGATGACTTTTTCTGTGCTCAGTGGATTGTCACCTATATGGTAGCTAGGGGTAACCTTGTTTTTCCCAAGGGTATGACTATGCATTTTTGGCGTTTAACTTCAGGCCATGGCTCTGGCACCAGTTATCCGCTTCTGTGAGGCCCTTCTGGAGGATATCTGTGTCAGATGTGTTTTCGACTATGGCACCCAGTTTGCAGTCATCTGCAAACTTTGTCAGCCATAACCCTCCTGTGTTTGCTTGTACTTCAGAAAAGTAGATGCCGAACAAGAGTGGACCCAGGACTGAGCCCTGTGGGACACCACTTGTGACAGGCTTTGAGTCTGACATGGCTCCAGCAACTCTGACCCTGTGGGTTCTGTCGCTAGCCAGTTTGCAACCCATCTTGTGATGTATGGGTTTACATTCAAGCTGATGAGTTTTTCGATGATACCTGAGTGGGGTATTGTGTCAAGGCCTTTGCCAGGTCGAGGTAGGCTGTATGGACTGCCTTTCCTCATCAATGGCCTTGGTGACTGTCTCAAAAAGTCAACCAAGTTTAAGAGGCAGGATCTGCCTTTGACAAAGCCAAACTGGGTTGGATCCAAAGTCTGCAAGTTCCCTATGTCTTTATTTATGAGTTCCATTATGATCCTCTCCATGGCTTTGCAGATAAGGCTTGTCAAGCTAATGGGGCGGTAATTTCCAGGGTCTGTGGAGGCATCGCCCTTATGAAGTGGGACCACAGTCGCCGTGCGCCACTCCTTGGGTACGTATCCTGAGGTGAGGCTAAGATTAAACAGCTGTCCTAACTGTGGGTTTAATTCCTCGTTGAGTTCATGAAGCACACAGCCGGGGACACCATCCGTCCCATGGATGCTGTGTTTTTTGCCTTAGTGAGGGCAGTTCTCACCTGGGCTTTGGAGATGTTTGGGGGGCTACAATCCTCTGGAATAGATATCTCTCCTTTTGGGGGGGAGGGGGGGGAGAAGTTTGCACTGAACCTGTCAGCCAGTATGTTAGCAATGTGTGTAGGTTCAGTAATTTTCACATCATTTTGAACTAATTCTGAGCATATCTGGGAGTTTCCTCCTAGGTTTCTAACATAACTAAAGAAGGCCTTATGATTGTCTTTAGAGTCCTTGGCGATTTTTCTCTCAAAATTTGCCTTGGATGATTTTATGAGAGCTCTTAGTTTTTTACTTATAATGATCAAAGGTGTCTTACCTTTCAAGGATTTTGCTCTATCTTGTAGTAGCTTCCTCCTTTTGTTGTAGAGCTTGTTTATGGCTGGGGTCCACCAGACTGGACGCTTGCCTTTGGTACAGAGAGTCTTAGTTTTGTTTGGGATTGCCTGATCCATGCAGTCCTGTAGGTGCTGGTAGAAGGCATTTGTAAGTGATTCAGCGGTTTGAGTAATGTTTACCACTGGCTCAGGGGCCTTAAAGGAGACCACACTAGTTTTAGAAGTGTGAAATCGGCTTTTGAGAAGTTTTTCACTGTGGTCTTTTTGTTTCAGGTGGGGGCGGGATGAGGACCTCCAGCGAGATTAGTTTATGATCTGATCTCACCAGTGAGGGGTATACTTCGGTGTTGAACATTTTGATCCCATGTTCGTGATGATGAGATCAAGTATGTTTTCACCTCTTGTGGGGATGGTGACTAGTTGTTCCATGGCATTTGAGTTTATGAACTCCAGGAATCTTTGGGTTAGAGTGTTCGGGCTTGAGTAGTGTTCCCAGTCTATATTAGGGTAGTTGAAGTCACCTAGTATGATGGTGTTTGGAGATACATTTATCCCTCCAATGTTTTCAGGAAGGCCATGTGAGGTTCCTGAGTTTGAGAGGGTGGCCTGTAACATGCTACAAATTGCAGAGCAGTCTTGCCTATGGTTAATTGCACCTGGATGGTCTCCGATGCATCGTATGCGTTACCAACCTTGAGGTGTGGGTGTCCTTTATGAATATGGACACCCCCGCTCCTTTCTTGGTGTTGTCCGGATTTTGGGGCCGGAACGTATGATATGAGGTGAAACCTGTTAGTGCTGGGGTGCTCTCAGGAGCCTTGAACCAGGTTTCTGTCACAGCACAGACATCGATGTTCTCCATATTGAGAAGGGCCTCGAGTGCGTGCATCTTGAGATTGAGACTTCTGGCATTGAGCAGCATTACCCTTAGTTTTTTTCCTTTTGGTGTTCTAGGGTGGTAGGTTTAGAATTTGAGCCTTGCCTAAAAAGGCACTATGGGGGTGGCAAGAGCCTTTGCCAATATCCGAAGCCCAGGGTGACAGGTGCAAGCCGTCCCTTGGAAGCAGCGTGGCTTGTCCAGCATGTCATCCCAGGCAGACAGACATTGATCCCCTTTGAATGACACCAGAATTTAAGCCAATTATTAAAGCTGATCATCTTATCACTGTATTGTGGCATCATTCTAGGTGAAGGTAGGATACTGCTCAAGGTCAGGGTCATACCTGCCTGGGCTACATAATCAGAGAGCTCCTCGACGTCCCTTTCATGTAGTCCAAGGAGGTACGCCTCAGGTCGCTGACACCAGCGTGGACAATGACTGAGTCGTACTTGTACCTGCTGTTGAGAGACCTGAGTGCTTGCGTTATGTGGCGGATTCTAGCGCCCGACAGGCAGCTTACTGTGACCTTCTCCTTACTCAGTCTGGTGAGCGGACGCCAGTGTGCCTGACTATGGAATCACCAATGACAAGTGTGTCTGGCATTTTGTTTGGCCTTAAGGGCTGTGACTGTTTGACACTCTAACTGTGTGGTCTATGTGTTGCATGTGTTGGGTCGTGAGGTGGTAGTTGTTTGGGTGTCTGCTTTGGTGGCCTCTGCTATTTTGGTAAATTTTTGACCAGAGCCTCCGAGTATGTCTTTGTGTGAGTATGTGTATGATTTGAAGTTGTGATGGTACCATGTGTGACTGGGTATGTATTGTGTGTGGTTGCCTTCTCCTCCTGTCTGGTCTTGCCAGTCCTATGTTGAGAGAGCTCAGCCTCCAGTTTGGCCGTATAGTTGCATCTCTCGCATGTATTTGTGTTTTGTGGGAGAAGGAGAGGATTGTCTGTGTACATGAGGCAATTGTAACATTGCCTCAATATTCCCAGGTTCACCAGTTGAGCTGGAGAGGACACTAGCAACTGATCCCTCGACATACTAGAAGTAGTAGATAAAGAACTTTCAAAGGACTCCGGGGGAAGTGGGTTTTGCGCTGGTGGGGTACTATCTATAATAAGAGTGCTTTATCAAGGTGCAAGTACTGTAGGAGTAAGTGCTAGGCTTTACAGATAGAGAATAGTCTACTTGGGAATCAAGTAGAGATGAACTTTTCAGTTATAGGATATGCTGGTTAGATCAGCAGTACAGTTTAGCGTGTTTTATAGCAGGGGACTGAAGGGAGCTAGGAATTGGCCCAAAACGACCAATGGACTACTAGTTTCTGGCTGAAACTTCACCAAATCGGACAAACAGGCCGCTCAGTGCTTCCCACTCCCACTGGTAAGCAAAGAAACTTCCTCCATCCTAATAAGGCAATGGATCAGTAACAGGAACTAAAAACAAAGCCCAGGGATCAGCAACTCTGAAACTGGACTACTCTAGTTCAGTAAAGTGGGAAAACAAGAGATTTTTTGTTTTATTACAGAGATAAGGAAAAACAGACAGTAAATGCTATAAATGCTGTAAATCGGCTAGCACTTTAGTGTGTAGCCTACAGAAACAATTTGCAACAATTTGTAACTTAAAGTGCAATAAACAGTGTAAAATGCAGAAATCACTTAAAGTAGCAGTAAAACAGGCGAAATGCAGTCGCTAGCTTAATAACAGTGGGAAAGCCAGAAAAATACAAATATCTGGTAGAAAGTCACTCTTTAGCTCTCTGGTGCTTGGATCACTCTGCAGGCCACCACGAGGATCTGTGCAGAGTTGGTACAAGCTGGAAAACACGTGTTTAGCGTGTTTTATAGCAGGGGCTGAAAGGAGCTAGGAATTGGCCCAAAACGACCAATAGACTACTAGTTTCTGGCTGAAACTTCACCAATTCGGACAAAAGGCTGCTCAGTGCTTCCCACTCCCACTGGTAAGCAAAGAAACTTCCCTCCTTCCTAATAAGGCAATGGATCAGTAACAGGAACTAAAAACAAAGCCCAGGGATCAGCAACTCTGAAACTGGACTACTCTAGTTCAGTAAGGTGGGAAAACAAGAGATTTTTTTTTTTTTTTTTTTTTTTTTACAGAGACAAGGAAAAAACAGACAGTAAATGCTATAAATGCTTTTAAGTGGCTAGCACACTTGAGTGTGTTAGCCTACAGGTAAAATTAAGCAACAAATAACTTTTTAAGAGTGCAAAACAGTTAATCAACACAAAAACAGTTTAAATAGAATGCAGAGCTGTATAAACAGGCTAAGATGCAGTTGCTAAGCAGTAAATATTCAAAAAGCCAGAAAAATACTTAAATCAGTTATAGCAAATACAGTTATAACAAATGCTCTGAAATATACTGTATATTTCCAATATGTTTGAGAAGGACAGTCAGAACACAAGAAGGTTCAGGCGAAGAAGAAAAAAAGTTTTGTTTTACTTTTGAAAAGGTAAAAAGGAGGAACAGAAGGCCTTATCAAATGTTCTCTCTGTATTAAGAAGAATGAGCTAATGACACTAGACTGGGAGGTGTGTCACAGTAGGGCGGCAACTGCAAAGCCACCAAGTATAAGAGCAAGACACCAACAGGGAGGGAGGGTGGGACAAAATAGCCTAAGACAACAAGCTATGAAAGTTTTTAAACAGAAAAGATTTCTGAAGATTCTGAATAGACAAAGTGCTTTATATATATTAAATTATAAAAACAGTAATCTGTTAAAATAATCAAAAATACTTATATTTTGTAGCTCAGTTATGTCAAACAACTTCTCCAGCCTGCACCAAAGACCAGAAACACAACTTTTTTTTTACAAGAACACAAAAGAACCAGCCCCCACTAGCCAAGAGATAATTACACAGAGTAAATGTTTCAGTTTATACAATAGCCTAAGACAACAAGCTATGAAAGTTTTTAAACAGAAAAAGATTTCTGAAGATTCTGAATAGACAAGGTGCTTTATATATATTAAATTATAAAAACAGTAATCTGTTAAAATAATCAAAAAATACTTATATTTTGTAGCTCAGTTGCGGTCAAACAACTTCTCCAGCCTGCACCAAAGACCAGGTCAAGTATCATTTTTTCTGTATGATCTGTCTACTAACTTTGTTTTTTTTTTTTAAACATTTTTGAGAAGCTTCACATTCAGCCAGTGTTTCCTTAATTTCTGCATCTGATCAGCTCATTAATTTGAATAGCTACTTAACACTTCTATTTTTTCAAGACTGTTGTCATTTGACTTTTATTATGTGTCTCTGTTCAGTATACTATGTGTATACTGAACTACCTTTTGCTTAACAGCTGCAAGGCTTTTCCCCATCAGAATAGTTCATCTCCTTTTTGGTTTGCAGCTTTATACGTTGGCACTACAAACAAAAAAACAACAAAAGGTGTATTTCCAGAGAATGTAACCTTTTCATATAAGATATGCCTGAATTTAGAACAGTTGTTGAATAGGAAAAGTAATAGAACAGATGTTTGGGTAGGGTGTTTTCCCTGTCATAGATGTAAAGTGTGTCCAAAGGTAAAGAACTTGCATGGTTGTAGCATTAATGAGAGAACATATATGGCTATGCAGAATTTTACCTGCCAATCGAGTGGAGTAGTTTATATCATAAGATGTGGCTGCTCACCTAATAAATGGTACATTGGACAGACTAAAACAGGTTAAAAAATATATCTTGGAACATATGAGGGACATCAGACATAGTAGATTAGATAGTCCAGTTGCATATAATTTCTGTTCAAGTCATGCAGGTTCTGATTCATCTTTATTTTCCAGTGTATTGGCTAAGCCCTTGTATCAACACGGTGAAGCTTATCATGAAAAATTGTTAGCCTTGGAAACCAGGTTCATCATTAACTTTAATACACTATTTCCTTCAGGTCTTAACCTGGAGGTAAATATTAATGTATGAAATATGTATGAGATAAAATAAATATTGATGTATTAATTTATAAAAAAAAATATTTTAAATGGAATGTGTATTTGATATCAGTATTTAAATATATTCAATATGGTAATTTTTCATGGTTACATATGATGGACAACATTAATGTAAAGTTGGATTTAAAAGTTAATTTATATAGGAAATGTGTAAATTATGTTTATGTTTGGACTGGGAGATGATATGGTAAATAAGAGTTTTTAGAAATGGAACAAAGTCACTTTACAATAATACAATGGATTACATAGTTTTTAGAAATGGAACAAAGTCACTTTACAATAATACAATGTATTACATCCATTTAATTTAATCAATTAATCAATATACAAATGATGATTTGGTATATAAAAATGTACATTTGGTGTAACAAGTTATCCCTTGAAGGCTTTTTAGCCGAGGTACCAGGAGATGCCAGTAAACCTGTTAAGCACTTTATTTCTTCTGAGAGTCTTCATGTTTTGTGTGTGTTTTTTTTAAGTAAATTTAGTTTGATGTGGACAGATAGGATGGCTGCATCATTGCAGCAGTGGTTGATGGTGACTGTCTGGCATCTCTGCCTTGCAAAAATGGGTATACAGTATGTTGGTTTTTGGATGAATATTGTCTCACTCCCACATCTGATATTTCAGCATTTATCTCAATGAGATGAAAATAAGTCACTAATAACTGACAATAACCATATGATCAATCACCTTAACACTGAAAGTTGCTGTAGCACATTAAAGGGGGTCTACCTCCTTCCACCCCTTATTCCTACTCCTTGAATATCTTAACTGTAATATACAGCATACAATTCTCAGAGTTTATTATTTATACTTATGATTGTAGATCAATACAGCATTGCTTTTCTGCCTATCATGCCATTGTTCTTATCTTTTTGCTTTGGCTTAATGCATCAAGGATCTCTTTCCCCAGTGTCTAGACACTTTTTAGTCATTTGTTAAGCTCCTTGGCCTTCCTGCTTTTTTGGAGCCAGACCCCAGATCAACATTTACCCAGAATGTATACATATGTCTAATGCAGGAAAGAAACTGATTTGTGAGTGTTATTTTGCCATCACCCAAAATGATTCCATGATTTAAAGGCACAATAATTGTTATCGTAACATCTTAGATAAAATTTCCAGTAAGCCAAGTACGTTTCTACTGGAGGACTTCAACTATCCATGAATAAACTGTTTGACCTATGCTGCCACTGATCAACTTATCCAACACTTGCTTGAGATTATAAATGTTACCTCCTTTGAAGAAATAACCATTCTACAAGGAGTTCTAATACCCTTGATTTTTTTCCTTAATAATTATGTCCACTTCTTGTATACCTCCATGTGTATCTTCTTGTTTGTTAAGTAATACCATAAATTAATGACCTTTTCTTTAAAACTGATACTTCCCCTGCAAAAATGTTTCTGTTTAAAGGTTTCTAAAAAGCAGTTATTTGGAGACCTAAATTAATTCCACTGTAATCCTCCCCCATGGGTCACATTGTTAAAGCCACTGCCTGTGTCACTGATTTCTACTCCCACGTAAATCGTTGTATTGATAAGGCAGTACCTATTCACACCAAATATGAGAAATTTTTTAAAAATATGATGTAATATTTATCTGCTGATGGTTTAATTTCATTAATTGGGTATAAATAAATAAATGCTTATAAGAAGTTTCATTCTACCTATCATAGAAGTACACTTTTTAGCAAACTAGTAAAATGCTTAAGGGAAAGATTAAGAAGCTCAGAACTGAATATGAAATTAAAATAGCCAGTAAAATCAAAACTAGCAACAAATCATTCTTTAATGATATCATGAAGTTAGGTACTTCAGTCAACAATGTTCTGAGCTTGTCCACAAATCTATTGGTCATTCTGACCCTAAGGCAGTAGCTAATATGTTAGCTGAGAAATTTACTCCAATCACACTGATAGCTGTTCAACCAATTCCACAGTCCCAGTTACCCTCTTTAATTACTATGAAATAAGTCTTATCAACCTCCTCAAAAACTAAGAAAACCTCATGCATGGGCGTGGATAACTTACCAGTTTGCCGATTATCCATACCAAATTTGGCATATCTGAATCCTTACTTAACTTCTTTAATCTTTTTTCACTGGTTGCAATCCTGAAGCCTGAAAACAGCCATTGTAATGCCGATTACATAAGGGTAGTCCAACCGTAAGGTCTGGTAGCTTTAGACCCATTAGTCACATTAGCCCCATGTGTAAAGTTATGGAACATATTATCAGACTTCATTAATCTAGTATTATTCAACTTAATACTGAAAGTCACGGAAACACATTAAAGAATGTTTATGCTCTTGCACCCCTGAAAATGTTTTAATCCTGGACCTCATAAATTCAGCTTTGTCAAAGGAAGCTCCAGTCTCATTAACCTCACTAATTTCTTTGAAAAGTCCCATTTTGTCATCATTGACAAGACTTGTAAATGTGAATATAAATCCTTAAATTGTGGAGTGATAGCTAACAGGTTATCTGACAGAACCCATGTTGTTAAATTCAAAGATGCCACTTCTGAAACCCAAAAAAAAAATAAATTTACTGGTGGTGTTCACAAGGCGCAGTATTACTCCCTTTTTTATTTGACATCTGTTTTTCAGACATTCAGATCAACACTCCTGGCCTGTGGTTATCTGTTTGCAGATAACTGTAAACCGGGTGATGTTTTTTGTTCTTTCAGTGACTCGTAATTGTTCTAGTGTGTGACTGATCATATTAACAGTTGATACAAGGACGATGGTCTAAAAATTGTAGTATTTTTAGTTTTAGTAGACAAAACTCACATACCATGTAGGTGACACATTCTTCCAGTCAGACACGTTTGTAAGGGATCTAGGCACTCGGCTTCATAATTCCTTATACCTCTCAACTGTCCAGATTTTCACAGAATGTCCAGATTTTTATTCATATTTTTGATCTGTTCCTCATAAAATTTGCCGTTTTCTGGCAAATTACTAGAATGATCTGAGGACTGTTACGTTACACAATACTTTGAAAATGAAGACAAATACAGTTCTTTCTCTCTTTCAGTGGTTTTTATTATCTACAGTACACATGTGAGGGAGCCTCATGGAAAGCACCAGGCAGACTCCCAGAACAAAGGAATAAACAAGCTTATATACTTGTGATATTGCTGACAGTACAAAAATATAAAAATGAACCAATTAGATCATTATACAGGGCAATTAACCAATCAAAGGTTTACCCATAAACATAAGACAATTCACATCATATCTCTGGGCAGAGAAAGAAAATTGGATGCACTTCCATAAAAGGCACATTTCCTGCTTTCAGGCAGACTCTTGTTTTTCAATATTTTCTCGTGGCTCAGAGTTCATTCAAAGTTCACAGTACACAGTACATTTTAATACATACAAACTATCACATACTCAATTTCCTCAAAGATGCTTTGGCTGTTCGTATTCTACAATCCCCCATTTGATGCTGTGTAAGCATCACCATTTAACCTATCATACATTTGTCCAAAATCTAGCATAACCATGCTACTGGTCCTTTCATCATTGGAAAACATTGTCATTTCATCATCTACAGTCATAGCTGTAGGCATATAAAACTTAGGCACTTTCTTCACAGTTTTTGACGACATTAATTTCAAGATCAGTGCTTTGATTAGGAATAAGACAAGAAAGGCAACAATTGCTAATACTCCAATTAATAAGATCAACTTCAACAGTCCACCTCCCCAGCCTGAGAACAGGTTGGTTAACCATGCCCATGTTGAACTATCGGCCTCTTTTGCCTTCGAGAGTTCGGAAATTCTTTGAATCAGTTCAAGATGGCTTTCAATTTTGTGCTGATTATCAGGAATAAACATACAGCACTCCTTTTGGATTAAAGCACAAGTTCCTCCTTTCGCCGCTAGGGTGAAATCAAGAGCCATACGGTTTTGGAGTGCTACAGCTCTCATAGCAGTCAATTCATCAGTCACTAGTTCTAAGGCAGAAAATGTAGCATTGCTTAATATTTCAAGCAATTTAGATAGCTTTGTCAGTTCCCAAATTGATTTCACTGCTCCGTATGACGGAATTATACCAGCCCATGATATGACATCATCACCCAAGTCCATATGGGACAGTCCTTTGGTGCTAGCATGAGTTAAATCATGGTGATAGATCTATGAAGCATCAACTTGACCTACAGGATTAGCAGGCTTCTTGACCTCTCGAACATTTCAAATTTTCCCTTTAGGTAATACAGATACATGTCGAATAGCTGGAACTAGGTAGCCCAGGAAGCAGCTGCCAGACCAGTTTCCTGGTAGCCATTTATATGCTTTTCTTCTGCACACAAAATAACAATTTTCTACTTTAATGGTGATGTTGATAGACTTGAAGCGATCCCCGGCTTCCTGCAGTCCTTGGAATATTTTCCAATAAACAGTTTCTATTTTCTGGGAAAAGTTAGCTATAGAGTTTTTAACAAGTCTTTTTATTGGTGAGAAATCTGTTACACAACCCGAATTGTCTGCAGTGCAGTTATATACCACTGTTTTGTTACAATGGCTCCACCCGACTCTAGTTTTACCAAGTTTTTGAAAACACACAGTTCCGTTTTGGCGGAGGGACAACTGTAATGCTATCTTGTCCTTTGAAATAACATTTGATGTATCGTAGATCAGATTCATCCAGATTTCATTAACCCCTAAAGGGACTACATTTAGCATCAATCCCCCATTAATAGTAGGAATAGCAGTGCAAATCCAGCAGTCCGAGACATTGAGGGATGATGCATAAGCATATTTAATGGCTTGGTAGGCGTTGAAAGGTGGATGCCATGTAGCTCGTTTGGCATGAGGCGTAGTTGGGGCAGGAAATAAAAATGGCCACAGTAAAAATATCAAAACGACAAGAATAACCACCAAAATAGTTGTGCAGTACTTTTGTGGAAATGGTGGTTGCACTTGTATTGTGTCGGGAGGGTGAGGTTGTCCAAATGGATAAACGTCAGGTATTGTCAGGTGCTGGTACAGTATGGCTTCGAGTACGAGTAGCAATAGTTGGAGAATCAGGAGTAGCAAAAGGTAGAGGCTGTTGATCTTCAGATGGGATGACCTTCTTGACGTGCGATATGTGAATCCAGGTGGGTGAGCCTTGTAGTCGAACCGCTGATGATGTCATCAGTAGAACCAGGAAGGGCCCCTTCCAGCGTGGTTGAAGCACTGTTTTTTGAGAGAATGACTTGACGTACACCCAATCTCCTGGTTGTAGTGCCGAGGACAGGAAAGGATCAGGGATATGTTGAGCCGCTGCTACCTGGCGATGATGAAACTGTAAAAAAGAAACAAGAGAAGTGCAATACACAAGAATATCATGATCAAATGCATCATACTCATAAAAGGGTGTGGTGGTGGAGTCATGGGCATATGCATAGGGCGACCCATGAGGATTTCATGAGGAGAAAGACCTTTAGTAGGATGTACTTGCGCTCTCATAGAGAGTAGGGCTAGAGGTAGGGCCTGTACCCAAGTGAGGCCTGTTTCAGTAGTAATTTTAGCCAGTCTGGTTTTCAGAGTCTGATTCATGCGTTCAGTAATACCTGATGCCTGTGGTCTATATGAACAATGACATTTTAGAGTGATGCCTAACATTTTACACAGTGAATCAATTAACTGAGCAGTAAAATGTGTTCCATGGTCAGAATATATTTGACAGGGAACACCAAAACGAGGTATCAATTCATAAAGTTTCTTAGCAACTGAAATAGCATCATTTTTGATACATGGGTAGGCTTCTAACCACCCAGAAAAACATCAACCACAGTTAAAACATACTTGAAATGAGCACAAGGCAGAAGTTCAATAAAATCCCATTGCAAAGCACAAAATGGTCCCAATGGTTTTGGCAGTGGTTGTGCGGGAGCCATAGTGCCTTTTGAAAAGTTATACTGTAAACAAATGGAGCACATGCTCAAAAAATGCTGTACAGAAGCAGAAAGTCCTGTGGCAAACCAATCCTTTTGGATTTGTTTTATTAACAGTTGTACCCCGACATGAGCTGGCAAGTGATACGCTTTAATGAGAGAATTTAACATGGATATTGGGCAGACCAGTCTGCCATCTGGATGTTGCCAAATGAGATCAGAGCATTTAAAACAACCTTGAGCCAGCCATGTTCTCCTTTCTGATTCTGGAGCTTCATCCTGTAGAGCTTTTAACACTGTGGTATCAAAAGTAACCACTGGTTGCAGAGGCTGCAAAAAATGTCCCTGTACAGTTTGTGAGAGAGCAGCCTGTTTAGCAGCCCAGTCAGCTAAATTATTGCCCTTAGTTTCAAAAGAGTCATTAGATTGATGGGCTGCACATTTAACAACAGCAAGTTCAGATGGTAACAATAAGTCTTGTAGCAAGTTATTGATATAAAAATGTTTTTTAACGGGTGCCCCAGAAGAAGTTAAAAACCCTCGTTCCTTCCACAGTATACCAAAATCATGAACAACACCATGGACATAACGGGATTCAGTATATATAGGAACAGACTTGTCCTTGGCTATTTTGCATGCATTCGATAATGCCACTAGTTCCGCAGCCTGCACGGAAGTGCCTGGGGGTAATTGTGCTGACCTTAAAACTTCATTCGGAGTACAGACTGACCAAGCTGCTTGGAATTCTCCGGAGTTTGTTTGTAAGCAGGATCCATCAACAAAAAGAACCAAATCAGGATTTTGCAAAGGAGTGTCATACAAGTGTAACCTAGGAGAAAGAACAGAGTTAACTACAAGCACACAATCATGTGGTTCGCCCTCATCCGATGTTGGTATTAAAGATGCGGGGTTCAGTGGTGGGCAGCATATGACTTGCAGGGCGGGGTTATTTATTAAACTTAATTCATACTTAGTAAGACATGCATTTGAAAGATACTGTTTTTTGTTTTCAAAAGTAACGCTTGAACTGCATGTGGGACTGCTAGTATAGTATCATGTCCCAGGGTTAGTGGAGCCGCCATGTCAACCAAGACAGCAGCGGCTGCCACAGCCCGTAAGCAAGCTGGGTAACCAGAGGCAACCGGATCTAGCTGAGTGCTGTAGTAAGCAATAGGCCAGTAGCCTCCAGTGCTTTGCTGGGCTAGGAGACCCAAGGCAATCTTGTTTCGCTCACAGCAAAAGAAAACAAAAGGTTTGGAATAATCTGGCAACCCTAAGGCAGGAGGATTTACCAAGGCTGTTTTGATAGCCTGAAAAGCCTCATCGTGTTGTGATGTCCAGGGTAAAGGTTCCGTAATATCTTTTTTTAGGAGTTGTAACAGGGGGGCCGAAATTTCCGAAAAATTAGGCACCCACTGTCTACAGTATCCTGCTAGGCCAAGGAATCCTCGAAGCTCCCTCTGAGTTACAGGGCTTGGGGCATTTTGAATAGACGTTATGCGATTTGGGAGTATTTGACGAGAACCCATTGTAATAATATGTCCCAAATACTGCACCTTTTCCTGACAGAATTGTAATTTTTATCTGTTTACTTTAAACCCTTGTGTACCTAAAAAGTTTAACACTAGAAGGAAATCTTCCCTACATGAGTTACTGTCTGGCGAAGCTATAAGAATATCGTCCACATATTGGACTAGAACTGAACGTGATGGTAGTTGCAGATCCTGTAACTGTCTATGCATCTCTCTAGAAAATAAGGTTGGGGATTCTACATATCCTTGGGGCAATCGAGTCCAAGTATACTGCTGACCTTTGTAGGTAAATGCAAACAAATACTGACTTTCGGGATGCACTGGAATAGAGAAAAAGGCTGATGAAATATCTATTACCGTAAAACATTTTTGCAGTAGGTGGGATACAGCTCAAAATAGTAGCTGGGTTTGGTACAATCGGGAAAACAGGCAAAACAGCTTTGTTAACTTCTCGCAAGTCTTGCACACATCTGTAAGCTTTTTTGCCAGGTTTTTTCACCGGTAATATTGGGGTGTTACATGAGCTTGTGGTGGGTACTATGATCCCTTGCTGTTCTAATGCAGAAATAACAGGGGCAATACCAGATATAGCCTCAGCTGTCAAAGAGTACTGCGGTACTCTCGGTAACTTTGCACCTGGTTTTAGGGATATTTTTACAGGAGTAGTCGAGGTCAAAAACCCTACATCATTGTCATGAGTAGTCCACAGGTGAGAGGGTAGGGAATGTAAATACTCGTTTCTATCAGAATTTGGCTGGATACACATCGTCTGTAAAATGACGGAGTCATCTAAAGCTGCCAGGGTACTATTGTGTTGGTCTGAAGGTACTTGGAGATAAACTCCATCAGCTGTGTAAAAAACGGTGGCCCCCATTTTGCAAAGCAAGTCTCTTCCTAATAGATTTAAAGGTGCTGAGGGTCCTACTAAAAATGCATGGTTATCCTGTAGAGGTCCCAAAGTTACTGGGACTGGAATAGTTTCGGAATACTCAATAAGTATACCAGAGACACACACCCCTCTAGTTATTTTGTCGGAGAGGGGAACATTCATGACTGCTTTGCCAGCTAGCATGGATTTAGTCGCTCCGGTATCAATTAAAAACGGATAGGGTTTATTTTTAACCAGTAACATAACGTGGTCCATCCTGATCCACAGGAATAAAAGGACACAATTGCTGTTGTTTCTGTTCAGGGAACCTTCATTGTGGTTGCTGTCGATTGGACGGCATCCAGCTAGAATTCCACTGTTGCGACATATTGGTGTATGGTGCAGGTTGCTCAGCCAAATATGGACACTCATTTTTAAAATGGCCTGGTTGGCCACAGTTGAAACACTCTCTGATTACTAGAATTCTGGGGTGGAGTGGACTGTGTCCCTGCCAGTTTTGTCTATTCTGATTTCCTGCTCCTTGGCGTCCACCCCTCCCTCTCCCTCATCCTCTACCCCGCTGACCAAAAGCGCTACACATTTGATTTGTGCTTTTACTAATTTCTCCTGTAAATCCTTCTTTTCTTTAGCTAAATGGTCAGATACGTATCGTACCTGCTGGACTAACTCATGTAAGCCCAAACTAGGCCAGTTTAAACATACTTCCTTTAACTTGTCCCTCACCTGAGGGTGTAACCCATCTACAAAGGCAGCTGACAGCCCGCTTTGTGCTGGTCCCTCGGTGGCCTCTGGGTACCCGGAATATGCCTCAAAGGCTTCAGTGAGTCGATTTAACTATTCGTCTATAGGCTCATTCTCTTTCTGTATGACTTATTTAATTTTCGACCAATTGGGGGTAGGTGGCACTATTACAGTGATAGTATCAACTATGCGTTGCCTAACTGCTTCAAATCCATTCTCCCCTTGTGTGTTGTGCTTCAGTATTGGGATAGGAACATTAGCATGATCCCAGATACGTTTCATCAGATCAGCTGGGATGGCGTATTGGAGGACAGCTCTAACCTCTTCTATGATAGGATTTTGCAAACAGATATGTCCTGCCATTACGCGTTGAAACTTCGCTGGGTTATTACGAATAGGCGGAAGTGATTTAGTGATCGCTTGAAAATCAACTGCTGACCACGCCCTAGGTACCACTACAGTAGCTGGTTGTCCCGCATCCCTAGCATGTGCTGGGTTTGGGACTTCTCTCAATGGGAATACTCCTTCTTCATCTGATGGGCTAGTGCCCAATTCAGAATCAGAATCTGGATTAGATTTGTCCGGACCAATGTAGCCGTCATTGTCTTAAATCACAATTAGGCATTGTTTGTAATATTTACCCTTGTGTAAATATACGGCTTTTTTATTGTGATATATTTTCGGCTGGCTAGACCTAGGGTCAAAAAGCATTTGTGCTTTTCTTTTCTGCTGTTTGTCTTTGAACGGGTTAGTCTAGGTGATGGTTTACCTATATCTGTTTGGTCAGGTTGTTCTATAAGCAGTTTTCTAGGCTGACCTCCCATTGCCCAATCTCCGCTTTCAGAGTCGGGTGCAGTCTGCTCTTCTCCCCCGCCGGCCTTCGCCCTCTGTTGTGGAGCTCACTGCTCCGTCTTGAACCTGTGAAGGCTGATATTGCGGTGGAGGAGCCGTAGGGGGTGGGGGGGAACCAGGGGTTATCATCCTCAGATGATTCAGTTATTTGTAATTTACTTAATTCTTGTACAGGATATAATCCCTTAAAGGGTGGTTCCTTTAAGCGTTTACCATTTGCTACATCTAGATTACTCACAGTATGCCACAGTTCCTTTATCTGCTCTTTTAATTTCTTTTGATTGTCCTTAAGACTACTGACAACAGAGTCCTTTTCCCTTTCTTTAGCTTCACACATCCAATCATTAAAAGCTGCCCAGCACAACCCTGGTATTCTTCCTTTCTTTTTTAATTTCTTTTGCAAATCAGTCAATATATCTTTATTAAAACTACCATTTTCGGGAAAAGCAAGGTCACCGTCATTTTTAGTAAGGGCGATCCACTGATTTAAAAAACATGCAACTGTCCCGGGACACACAATAAAACATAACCAGCTGGTGTACCTCTTTCTGGCTCACTTATTTTTCCCGCACTCGCTCCCATTTTCACTCAATAAGCTATACTTGTTTAACACAGGTTTACCTAAGGCGTTATATAAACGTCTTGTTACCCCACTGTCATTCCTCCTTTCATACGTATGTCGCCAGTATTTCCGTATTAACCCACACTCATACTGCACATTTAATAGCAGAAGAGAAATGCATGCCACTTACCTCAAAACAACTGAATGAGAAAAATCATATCTTTTTCTGCATAAAAAATTTCAAATCTTTAAGGCAGGCAGATACAGAGAGATGAAAGAAACACTGCAGAAACAGAAAAGTCTGTAATGGGCCCTTTCATTAGCAGTATTTCGTCCACTTCCTGACTGCTGCAGCATGTTCTCAATTCAGATCCGAATAAACAGCACCAATTGTTACGTTACACAATACTTTGAAAATGAAGACAAATACAGTTCTTTCTCTCTTTCAGTGTTTTTTATTATCTACAGTACACACGTGCGGGAGCCTCATGGAAAGCACCAGGGAGACTCACAGAACAAAGGAATAAACAAGCTTATATACTGGTGATATTGCTGACAGTACAAAAATATAAAAATGAACCAATTAGATCATTATACAGGGCAATTAACCAATCAAAGGTTACACGTAAACATAAGACAATTCACATCATCATATCTCTGGACAGAGAAAGAAAATCGGATGCACTTCCTTAAAAGATACATTTCCTGCTTTCAGGCAGACTCTTGTTTTTCAATATTTTCTCGTTGCTCAGAGTTCATTCAAAGTTCACAGTACACAGTACATTTTAATACATACAAACTGTCACATACTCAATTTCCTCAAACACATGCTTTGGCTGTTCATATTCTACAGGACTGAAGCCACTAAATAATGTCTTTGAATTTCAGACTTCAAATTCTTCAGAAAATGTATGTTAAAACAAACCCTGTTACTCTAGCAACTTTCCTAGTTTATAAGAGTAATATTTAAAATATGTCCCTATTTTTGGGCATTTGTCACCCAATTTTGTTGTGCTTTGTCCAGATTACTGGCACTATGAGGTTGAGAGATGTTTTCCTTATCATTTGACCATTTGTACCTCACAAGACATCTGCAGCAGCTGGAAAGGCCACAGAAGTACTTCAGAAAGAGGATTACTGCCCTCAAACAAATGCCCTACACTGACCGCCTCAAAAAACTCCAGCTTTACTCTGTAGCATATCGCCTACTCCGAGGTGATCTCTGCCTAACATATAAACCCAGAGCTGTTGGACATGCTACACCTAAAGAAATCCCAATCCCTCCAAGCTACACGCTCTAGGGACCTAAACCTTGTCACCACAATAAACAGGACATGCTGGAGGGATAGATTCCTGTCCCAGAGACGTCCTATACTCTGGAACAAGTTACCCATCTATGTCAAGCAAAGTTCTTCATTAGCACTCTTCAAAAAAATCTTGATGAGTGGATGGGAAATAGGAAATACACCCTGGGGATCACTTCTGTGTCTCTGCTGAACAGTGGCACAGGAAAATAACTTTCTTGGGTGGCGTAAGCTTTGGTACTTTGCTGGCTAGGCTTACATAGGCCCTTGGGCCAATAGCCTAGTACCTATCTATGAACCTATGAACCATCATGTCTCGAAAGTAGTTCAGAAAACTTTTTATCTGGCTCCACTAATTTCCAAAGTCATCTCCTCCAGATCCAAAGAAGTCTGAATTCCACTTTAATCGTATCTCATTAGACAGATGTTGAATATAATGCCATTTCTGGCATGTACTTGTCTAAACATATTTCAGCACACGAAAGATCTCTGGGATTCTCAGATAAAAGGATTAACGGCCTTAGAAATCATTAGGACAGACTAGCAGCCCTGTCTCTGTACTTCATTTGTTATAGATTCCTCAGTGGTGGATCTATATCTAGCCTTTTAAGCAGTGAAAAGTCCAACTCTTTTTGACATACTGTTCTTTTGCAGTCCAAATGGCTCCTCAAATACCCGATTTAATAAGGCACATTGGCATGATAGAGTCTTATCCCAATATACCCCCACCTCTGGAACAAACTTGCCAACTACACGGTAAACCCAAATAACTGGATGGGCAGCCTGTAATTCTCCCCCATTCTATCTTGCCCTCCTTGAATTTGGAGTAAACTTGAATATGGGTTATTTACTAAGTTCATAGGTTCATAGGTTTATACTAGGCTATCTGCCCTCAGGCATTTATAAGCCTAGCCCAAAGTTTTGTAGCTTACGCCACCCCTTATATGAAAAAAATACTGTGCCCATTAGTTTGTTGTGCCTCTGTCCAGCAGTGACACAGAGATGATTCCCGGGGTAAACCTACGATCTCCCATCCACAGGTCAAGATTTCTCTTGAACAGAGCCAGCGAGGTGCTCTGCCTCACATGGACCGGGATTTTATTCCACAGCATAGGGAGTCTCTGAGTGATAAATCTATCCCTCCAGCATGTCCTATTTATATCCGTGCTAAGGTTTAAGTCGCTTGCTCTAGTGGTTTTGGTGGATTTGGATTTTTTGAGGCGGAGCATGTCCATTAATTCCGGGTTGGACATGGCCTTGTATGTCAGGCACATGTCACCTCTGAGCAGACGGTATGCAACTGAATAGAGCTGGAGTTTCCTCAATCTGGCAGCATATGACAGATTTTGGAGTCCCTTTATCCTTTTGGTGAGGAACTTTTGGGGTCTCTCCAATTGCTGCAGATGTCGGGTGAGATACATCCCGAATGGGGCATTGTACTCGATCATTGGTCTGATAAGTGAAGAGTACAGGGGAACAATGACCTCACTAGATCTGGATGTGAATCCCTTCATGATCAGGTGGGCAATGTAGAAGGTCTTTCTAACCACTTTAGCAACGTGAGTGTCAAAAGAAAGGCCACTATCAACCTGGGTCCCCAGGTCCCTGATAACCTCTTCTGTGCCTAGTGGATTGCCACCTATATGGTAGCTTGGGGTTACCTTGTTTTTCCCGAAGGGTATGACTATACATTTTTGGCGTTTAACTTCAGGCCATGGCTCTGGCACCAGCTATCTGTTTCCGTGAGTCCCTTCTGAAGGATATCCATGTCCGATGCACTTTCCACTATGGCACCCAGTTTGCAGTCGTCTGCAAACTTTGTCAGCCAAAGTCCTCCCATGTTGGCCTGTACTTCTGAGAAGTACATGCCGAACAATAGGGGGCCAAGGACCGAGCCCTGTGGGACACCACTTGTGACCGGCTTGGAGTCTGACATAGCACCAGCAACTCTAACCCTGTGGGTTCTGTCCTTAAGCCAGTTTGCAACCCATCTTGTGACATATGGGTTTACATTTAAGCTGGTAAGTTTTTCTACAATACCCGAGTGGGGTATTGTGTCGAAAGCCTTTGCAAGGTCAAGGTAGGCTGTATGGACTGCCTTTCCCTCATCAATGGCCTTGGTGACTGTTTCGAAGAAGTCGACCAAGTTCAAAAGGCATGATCTGCCCTTGACGAAGCCAAACTGAGTCGGGTCCAATGTCTGCAAGTCCCCTATATCTTTGTTTATGAGCTCCATTATGATCTCTCCATAGCTTTGCAGACTAGACTGGTTAAGCTTATGGGGTGGTAATTACCAGGGTCCATAGAGGCACCGCCTTTGTGGAGTGGGACCACAGTTGCCGTACGCCACTCCTTGGGCATGTATCCTGTGGTAAGGCTGAAATTAAACAGCTGCCTTATGTGCGGGTTTAATTCCTCATTTAGCTCGTGTAGCACACAGCCGGGGACACCATCCGGTCCCATTGATGCTGTGTTTTTAGCTTTAGAGAGAGCAGCTTTCACCTGCGCATTTGAGATGTCTGGGAGGCTACACTCCGCTGGGATAGTTATCTCTCATTTGGGGGGGAGAGGGGGGTGAAGTTTGCACTGAACCTGTCTGCCAGTATGTTGGCAATGTCTGTGGGTTCAGTGATTTTTGTATAATTTTGGACTAATTCTGAGCATATCTGGGAGTTTCCACCCAGGTTCCTAACATAGCTGAAAAAGGCCTTATGATTGTCCTTTGAATCCATGGCAATTTTTCTCTCAAAATTGGCCTTAGTTGATTTTATGAGTGCTCGTATTTTTTACTAATAATGATCAGGGTGACTTCCCTTTTATGGATTTTGTTCTATCATGTAATAGCTTTCTCCTCTTATTGTAAAGTTTGTTAATGGCTGGGGTCCACCAGACTGGACGCTTGCCCTTTGTGGAAAGAGTCTTGGTTTTATTTGGGATTGCCTGATCCATGCAGTCCTGGAGGTGTTCATAGAAGGCATTTGTAAGGGCTTCCGCAGCTTGGGTTGTGGTTTCCACTGGCTCAGGGGCCTTGAAGGATACCACACCAGTCTTGAGTAGTGTGAAGTTTGCTTTAGAGAAGTTCTTCACTGTGGTCTTTTTGTTTGGGGTGGGGCGGATGTGGATTTCCAGTGAGTTTAGTTTATGATCAGAGCTCACCAATGTGTGATATCCTTCCGTGTGGAGCATTTTGTCCCCATGTTTGTGATAATGAGATCTAGTATATTTTCTCCTCTCGTGGGAACAGTGACTAGCTGTTCCATGGCATTTGAATTTATGAACTCCAGGAACCGTTGGGCTAGAAAGTTAGGGCTTGAGTAATGTTCCCAGTCTATATTCGGGTAGTTGAAGTCACCCAATATGATGGTGTTTGGAGATACATTTATACCCTCCAGTGTCTTCAGGAAGGCTGTGTGGGGTTCCTGAGTTTGAGAGGGTGACCTGTAGCATGCTACAATTTGTAGAGCAGTTTTGCCTATGGTTAGTTGCACCTGGATAGTTTCCGAAGCTTCGTGCCTTGCCACCAACCTGGAGGTGTGGGTATCCTTTATGAATATGGATACACCCCCTGCTTTTGTGGTGCGGTCCGGGTTTTGGGGCTGGAACGCATGATATGAGATAAAACCTAATAGTGCCGGGGTGCTCTCAGGAGCCTTGAACCAGGTTTCAGTTACAGCACAGACATCGATGTTCTCCATGCTGAGAAGGGCCTCGAGTGCGGAGAAGGGCCTCGAGTGCGTGCATTTTGAGATTTAGACTTCTGGCATTGAGCAGCATTATCCTCAGTTTCTTCCCATTTTTGTTTTCTAGGGTGGTAGGTTTAGAATTTGAGCCTTGCCTAAAAAAGGCACTATGGGGGTGGCAAGAGCCTTAGCCAATATCCGGAATCCCAGGGGTGACAGGTGCAAGCCGTCCCTTGCAAAGCAGCGTGGCTTGTCAAGCATGTCATCCCAGGCAGACAGACACTGGATCCCCTTTGAATGACACCAGACATTAAGCCAATTGTTAAAGCTGATCATCTTGTCTCTATATTGTGGCATCATTCTTGGTGAAGGAAGGATACTGCTCAGGGTCAGGGTCATACCTGCCTGGGCTACATAATCAGAGAGCTCCTCTATGTCTCTTTTCATGTAGTCCAGGGAGGTACGTCTCAGGTCGCTCACACCAGCATGGACAATGACTGTGTCATATTTGTACTTGCCATGGAGTGACCCGAGTGCTTGTGTTATGTGGCGGATTCTAGCGCCCGATAGGCAGCTTACTGTGACCCTCTCCTTGTTCAGCCTGCTGAGTGGGACGTCAGTGTGTCTGACTATGGAGTCACCTATGACAAGTATGTTTGGTGTTGTATTTGGCCTTAAGGGCTGTGACTGCTTTGCACACTGATTTTGTGGTTTATGTGTTGCTTGTGGGGTGTCTTGAGGTAGCAGTTGTTTGGGTGTCTGCTTTGGAGGCCTCTGCTGTTTAGGTAAATTTTTACTCAGAGCCTCCGAGTATGTCTTTGTGTGTTTATGTGTTTGATTCAGTGGTGTGGTAGCATTATGTGAGGCTGGTTTTGTGGTGTGTGTAGTTGCCTTCTCCTCCTGTCTGGTCTTGCCAGTCTTGAGATGAGAGAGCTCAGCCTCCAGTTTGGCTAAATAGCTGCATCTCTCGCAAGTATTTGTGTTATGTGGGAAGAGGAGAGGGTTGTCTGTGTACATGAGGCAATTGTAACATTGCCTCAATATTCCCAGATTCACCAACTGGGCAGGAGAGGACGCCAGCATCTGGCCCTTCGACATGCTAGAAAAATTAAGAAGTTAGGTATGAGACTGAATAAGAGAGGACTTGGTAAGGAAGTGGGTACTCCTGGGGGGGGGGTTCGCAAGTGAGGGACTTTGTATAATATAGAAGTGACAAGTGCTGAGCTTTTTTATTTTTTTGAGAAAAAAAAAAACTTTTAGGAACAAGTGCTGCGCTTTTTAGTCAAGGGATATACTGTTTAGGTTACTAGTTTGTAATGATCTGCATATTGGTTGCCTCCTTCTTATATATGAACCTTTAGACTGACATTTCCTTCTTTGAGTAAGTCTTTTTGACACAATCAGTTCTTTTTTGTATGCTGGCCTTAATATAGAAACTAAATGTTATGTCAGTGCAGAGGACTGTCCTGGAATGTCCTAGAGGTGCTTTTGTCTGGTGCATAAGTTATGGATTTCAAACTTTCTGCCTTTGAGGGCTTAAATGGACTACATTTGAGAGACAGAATGCCCAGTGTGGTGATAATAGCACTAGAAAAAGCAGAATATGTCAGTATGTCTTGGAACATAGAGGTTCACTGATATTTCCACAGCTGCCTAATAGCATTGCATTTTTTTAATTTGGTTAGTGAAGAGGTGCTGTGAACACGAATGTTGAACATAACACTTGGTTGAGGAACAAGTAACAACACAGTCATTGTCTCAATATCCCACCAGAGGTCAGTGTTGCCTTTCAAATACATTTCATAGCCGTTTTACTTATATATTTTTTTTTTTTGGTGTTTTCATTCTAAGGGCTTCAGAAATGGCTACCATCATTTGCAGTCAAACAGTGTAAGACAGCCAGTGGCTGATCACCCTAGACGGATTAAAGCCACAGCAGAGATGTCAGACATAGGATTGCTGCTTCATTGCTAAATGCCTCTGGAATCTTAAAAGGCCTAGGAGTCTTTATGAATTGCAGCAGAGTGTGTGTGTGTGTGTGTGTGTGTGTGTGTGTGTGTGTGTGTGTGTGTGTGTGTGTGTGTGTGTGTGTGTGTGTGTGTGTGTGTGTGTGTGTGTGTGTGTGTGTCTGTGATTTTTATTTTTCAATGAGTTTGTGTGTCTTTGTGTGCTTGAAAAGTATCACAGTTTTAACTGTACAACTGCCGTGTTGTATAGCTGTAGAAGAAATTGTTTAAACAATTTCTTTGTTTTCTATCAGACCCATGACTGCAGCATCTTGAAAAGATATGAGGAAGTCAGTGGTAAAAGCAATAAACAAATCAGTTTTGAAGTCCTAGCATTTAAAAAGCTTTAAATGTATGTCTTATCATCTTTTTTGCATGAAATGCATTTGCAGACTGCAGGAACAGAGTGGGAACCACCATCTTTGTTTGAAACTGCAGTAATATGTTCGCAAGGAAAGTAAGCTGTTCTTAGAACTTAACATAGACAAACCAGGAATAACACTGCAACTTTACCAGGCAGTATTTCAGAAATTTGGGTTTGGTTCCAAATGAGGAAACTTCTCATTTCATTGTGTATTTTCAGTGTTTGCACTATCAACACTGATTAATGCTTTGACTCACAAATCTGCAGGACTTTGATGCATCCTATCAGCCTCAGTGAGTATACTGTTAGACTCACAAGGAAAGCACTTTATTTCAGTTAATCTTCGGGCTTCGCTTAAAATCAGTTAGCTAGTACTCAGCATGTATCTGTCAGTCTCAAAAAATGGAGAGACACTAGATATACCTATTCCTAAAATTCAGACTGTGATAGCCTTGTCCTTTTACATTATGTTTGTCCCATCATTCCCAGCGATTAGTCCATTAGTCCATGTTACTGATCTATCCATTCATTGACAATTACTGGAAGAATAGCCTGTCATCCAGAGTTAAAAGAGATTTTCTGCTTTCTGGGCCTAAACCCAGTAACCCCTCCATGGCAGCTGACATTCCTTTACGGGGTAACTGATCTTACTTTCCATGACAGAGTGAGTGAGTAACAGGGTAGTACGCAGTCTGTTCTCCTCTGTGGACGAGCAGATTCAAATGAGATGGTTTAGATAACTTATGAGACTGCTCCCTAGGCACCTCGCATGGGAGGTATACCAGACATGGCCCACTGAGATGATACCCTGGGCAAGCCCAGGGTATGATGGAAGGATTATATCTCTCAGACTGCTTGGGATTGCATTGGTATCCCAGAGGATAAAATGGAGAGTATTATTGGGGATAAGACAATTAGGATAATTCTTTTTGTGGTGGTGAACCCTTTTCTGCTTGTGTCACCACCAGGACTGGTGCTTTAGATATGGATTGGCACACAAATAAAAAGGAAAGGAAGTATAGGAACTGGGAGAGGGAGCTTTTTATGTGGAAAGATAAGTGACCCCATTTGGCCCTGATAGGATTTTAATATTAATCATTCATTACATAATTTTAAGACAGTATGATACATTTTCAGTCTGAATTTGATATACAGCCCATTTTATAACCCAAAAGACACATCTATATTTGATTGTACAGTTCAACTTTAGCATCATCATGACATTATTTGCCCTTTGTGGGCCACTAATTTTATTCCTAACATGGTTCTTTTCGTTACCAATTCCTCCTTCAGTTTTGAGGTGACATATAATATCTAATGCTTCATGCTATCCTATGCTGTAAGTCAGAATCAAAGGGTGTGATTGGCTGCTAGCTTTTAGTAATGCACTTATCTGCAACCAAGTCCCAATAAGTATGTAGAATGGGACACATGTTTTGCCTTCAATAAGGCCATCCCCTTACAGTGTCACTTAGTCAGTTTGATACCGAATTGCTCAAACTGATACCGAATTGCTCCAGATCATCTCACCCTCTCAACATTCACCAGAAAAAAAAAATCCCATCAGCATACACTCTACAAAAATGGGTATACCCCCCACCAAATGGAGCACTGCACCTATAACACTAATTCAGATATGTTATGCCAAATTGCAAGTAGGGAAATGTAATAGATATTATGTTCTAGGCACAGGCAGCATCAAGGCAATTCCATTTCCTGCAATTTTCCACTATAACCCAGAAAGACTGTGGAACCAGAAGAAGTAAATTCTTTAACCCTCTGTAAAGTCATTAAACAATTCTTTTTTCTGACACTTTCCAGTCCTCACCCAAAATGACTGTGGTTTTGAATGGAGTGCATTTTTAATCCTCTAATTTCAGCAGCAATTTAGCATTTCACAAAAATCCTGAATGTCTGTCACAGGGATTTGCATACTAACCTTATTCTCATGCCTGTCAAAAAACCTCTCCACTGGATCATCTCTGAAACTCCCATTTTAAACGAGGCAAGCCTTGTGCTCCAATATAAACTTAACCTTGAACACTTAAGTGCACATCACCTCCACTGCCCATAATATGCACCTCTCTACCTAGTTTCCTCTGCAACAACCTTTAAACCATTTGCCTATCAATCACTGCAATTCAATTCACACAGCTCAACAAAATGCTCTTCAAGGTGCAATTAACATCTTTCCAGAGTATTGCAGTAGAATTATTTCTGTAACATTTGTCACAAAAGGAAATATTGCCAGCCCAGCTATCTGGAATTTTGTAAATGGTTATGTGTCATTTGTGAATAGCAATATGATTCATTAGCCTGTGTTACAAATGTATTAGAACTATATGTCATATTGTATAGACGTGTGCTGAAGAGATATTTTTATACACTATTGTAACTGTTTAGATCTATGTATTTTAACATTAGATTTACTTGCAAAACTTAGTAGTTGAGATTGAAGTACTTTATTGCTGGGCCATAAACAAGAGATGTTATCTTTCAGTTTCAGTCAACAGGCGATAGGATGTCTACACTAGGGGACTCTGTATTGCTTTAAAAGAGAGAGAGAGAATTACTAGGCTTGAGATGTAGAAGTGTTTTATTGTTTTATGACTTCCAGGATCTGCAAATATCTGAAGGCTATGTATTTTCACAGGGAGATGCTAAATGCTAGCAGTTTCTAGCAGTGGTTGTTTTTGAGCCTGGGAACTGAAGTCAGGTGACAAAAAGTGATGCCATGCTGCAAGTATCTCAGCAGTAATATTTGATATAACTCTCTAAGAGAGTGACCGTGCATTTTGTATCTGTCTTTGACCTGACAGCCACATAAGCTAAAAGATTCATTCACCACACTTGTCTTGCTGTAAGTAAGTTAACTAGGGTGCAGTACTTTCTTCTAAAGTCAGTAAGGAATATAGTAAACATTAGTTTAGATGTTTTCTGTATTTATTCAAGACTGTCCTGCAAACTTGTTTTAAATATTTTCTGTGATTTTGAACTCTGAAGTTACTGTGATGATTTATTGAGTATTGTCTTGTTCTTTTATTATTAAATATATTTAAACATATCTTTGTGGCTAATATTTGTGAGACATATTTAAGCTCTGAGAGTACTTGCATATCTATTTGGTGATACTGTGCAGGGCACTCCTAATAGCCTTCTTTTGGTCAAACTTCCATTTGGATTAATAGTAACATTGACGCCATGGTGGTGCAGCAATAGCGTTGTCGCCTCACAGCAAGAGGTTTTCCCGTTTGGTTCTTGGCTGGACGCCTTCTGTGTGGAGTCTGCATGTCCTCCCCACGGTCGAGTAGCATTTGAAAGACATGTGTGAATGAGCGTGCCTTCGTTGAAGGTTGGGCATCGGGCTGGCACCTCGGCAGCATAAAAATTGACTGCCAATCATTAGCAGACCGGAGTTCCGCTGTGGTGACCCCTAACTGGGAAAAGCCAAAAGAAAAACAACAACACACTAGGATTGGATACCCTTTGTTAAGGCCCTTAAAGTAGCTGATAAGTAGTGGCTGCTGGTGGTGGAAACTACCTTATAGTCTGGGCAGAAGGGGGCATAGCTAGTAAACCTGTTCCAGCCTTTCCCAGGTGTGTGTGTGTGTGTGTGTGTGTGTGTGTGTGTGTGTGTGTGTGTGTGTGTGTGTGTGTGTGTTTGTATAAATCAAACCTCAAAGTGTGTGTGTGTGTCAGCTACTCGGGCAGGGACACAAAGCACTGGTTGAGCACATAGGTTGTTGTAGGTCTTGGTTTGACCATTCAGCTGAGATCTCAGCTCTATAGCTGTACCAGTGGGGAGTCTTATTGGGGATTTGGTGAAAGAGGGAGAAACCAGCCCTGACTGCCTGTAGTCTCTGTGGCTCTTAAGGGAAATTGCACTTTACTGTGTGTGTGTACTTGTCATCCTACCAGTGTGTACGTTCTCACTGTTGTCAGTGGTGAGGATTGAGGCTCCCTGATTACTGGGCCAGTGCTGGGGCATCACAACATTAACAAAATTTTCTAAGTATGGCTCTCAAACTTAAAATTTACAGTCTACAAGAAAGACAGTGCAACAGTCTACCAGGCCTTGCTTTAAACCATAATTTTCTTCTTGCAGCTCTTCTATCTGTCCTATAGAACACATTTATAAGTGGTACTACCAAACAGAGAGACAGCTAATTTCCTTTCCCACTTATTCTTGACCATTATAATCAGCTTAAACCTAGGTGTTATAGGAGCCCAGAAATATCTAGATAACTACAGTTAAAAAGATTAGTAATTTCTTTGGTGGATTTTCCATAGATATGACTAGAGGATGTATAAAACTGTTTGAACAAAATCGCTTCAGGTTCACAAGTGTCCATTGATAACAGAACTTTCTTTACTCTTGAGTACGCTATTCATAATTCTAACATCACTCAAGATGTTAAGTCACTGGTATATAAATGAGGATTTCAGTACGATCGTTCTATATGACCTATAGAATCACAATGGTAATCCATCCATCCATCCTCAGCCCCTTTTTCCCATTTTGCACATGGGGTCAGGGTGTCACTTCAGCAGTGACAATTATCTTGAGCCAAGGTTAACACCATCTGTTGGCTAGCCCTGTCATGGTAGTTCATCCTTACCACTCACTCGCACACACACTCACACCTACAGACAATTTAGAGTGTCCAATCCACATACTGCATGTCTTTGGAATGTGGGAGGAAACCAAAACACCTGGAGGAAGCAAACTTGACTGCAGGGTGGACATGAAGACTCCACAAGGTACCCTAGCTGAGAATTGAACCGGAGAACCTTTTGCTGTCAGGCCACAACATTAACCCCTGCATCCACCCTGAATCAGTATAGTAATATACAACACATAATGCTTGGGTTTCGACATACATATTTTAAGACTAGTATCCCCTCTAAATTGTTCTAGGACCCCATCAGCTTAGGTAAGTGCCTACTAAGGAATGGTAACATGACTAAATAGATTTTTGAATATAAGAGTATCACTTCCAAATCCCTTGACCAAGATTTTGAGTTCCAGTATGCCTTTATTTTGGTAGGCCTTAGTTTCATGTCAAGAAAATATAACATAGATGATAGTGGACACCCTTGCTTCATACAACACTGTGTCTTAAAACGTCAAGAAATATTGGACCCTAGCAATTTACAAACCAACAGTTCCTCATAGAACTTTGCTAATATGTGTACATTCTCTTCAGGGATGGCAAACTTTTTTTTAAAATTGTGATGCCCGTGCCCTGGCCCAGCAATCAAGGAGCCTCAATCCTCACCACTAACACCAACTCTCATATAGGAGGAAAGGATGACAAATGCACATAGTAAAGTGCAATTTCCCTTAAGAGCACACAGAGATCACAGTCAGTCCAGGGCTGGTCGCTCCCTTGCTCTCCAGGTCCCTGATAAGACTCCCACTGGCTATAGGGTCCAGATGTCAGTCAGCTGGGCAAGCTAAAATCCCCAGCACCCTCTCTGTCCAACCAGTGCTTCATGTCCCTTCCCAAGTAGCTGACACACACACACTTTGAGATAAGAGTTTATACAACCACACAGACACTCCTGGGGAAGGCTGACACAGGTTCTCCAGCTGTGACCCTTTTACCTGGACTATATGGTAGAAATCACTGCCATCATCCAGCTAATATTTATCAGCTACTCAAAGGCCCTTAAAAGGGTGCCCAATTATTACAATGCAATATTATTATCCGATTGGTAGAATAACTAAACAGTCAAGGCTTATTAGAGTGACTTGGTACAGTAATCACTATAAATATGCAATGTACTCTAGAGCTTAAATTATCTCTACACAAAACAGCCACAGTGGTTCTGGTTTAAAAGCCGCACTTGCACTTGTTTCCCACCTTTCCTGTAACTAGCCTAGTCCAGATACAGAGTTGCTGTATCTAGGACTGTTGGTAAGCTTCTGAGCCCCACAAGCCTTTCTGTGTTGGAGGAAAGCCTTCTAACTTATCAGTGGGAGTAGTAAGCACTAGGTAGCTTGTCTACCACGAGAGGAGAGGTTCTTGGCCCAGAAATTGTTGTTTGCGGTAGTGGTTCTGCGGTAGCGTTGTCGCCTCACAGCAAGACGTTGTCGCGTTCGATTCTCAGCTAGAGCGTCTTCTGCGTGGAGGCATGCGTGAATGGGCATGCCTTCGTTGAATGTTGTCCATCAGGGCTGGTAACTCAGCACGTAAAAATCCACTACCAAACATTAGCGGACCGGAGTTCCGCTGTGGCGACCCCTAACAGGGATAAGCTGAAAGAAACAACACTGACCATTTGGACAGTTTGTCTGTCTCTTTCAACTTTCTGGTTTAAAAGATAACATCTGCGCTTGTTTCCCATCTTTCCTGTAAATAACCTACTGGGTAGCACTAGAAATCCTTAAACTGATGCAAGCATTCTAGCTTAGAAGAGAGACTTTGGAGTGATTAAGTATCAGTTTTCTGTATTTTCTTGCTGTACTTAAGTGTTTTCCGCCTAAACGCAGATTTTCCAGCATTTATTGTGATTCAAAAGCTTGTTTTTTTCACATATTGTACTTAACTGACTGCCTGCACTTTTAAAAAGTTGTTTTTTGTTTTTTGTAACTGTTGTAGGCTAGACACTAAATTGTGATAGCCTTTTCTGATCGTTTGTAGTCGTTTAAACCTGTTTTAAGTGTAGTTTTTACTGTTTTTGCCTTATCTTTTCAAAAAAAACCTAAAAAATTCCTTGTTTCCCACCTTTCTAAGCTAGTATTCAGGCTAGTGCTGAATTCAGGGTTGTGATACTAGTTTCTGAGTTGCCCATACCTTACTTGGATAGAAGGAGGTTTCTCTGTTCACCTGTGAGAGAGGGGAGCTTTGAGCAACCTATCTGTCCCTGGAGATGTGGTTCCAGCCCAGAAGTTAGTAGTTTATTGGCCGTTTTGGGCTAATTTCTATCTCTTTCATTTCCCTACTGTAAAAACTGTGTTTGCACGGTTTTGCGCACCGAGCAGTGCCGGTTATCTACGGTTAAATTATTCCTGGCTCCACTAAGTCTCCTCTTCAGTATTTCCCTTGAAACTAGTCTAACTTTCAACCTAAGCACTCAAAAAGCATCTTACAGCCCAGCACTTGCTCACACCTAATAGCAAGCACTAATATACCCTGACACTGACTGGCCAGCAGGACAAGGCTCTTTATTCACCCCTCACCTACCAAGCGACTAAGCAGCTCACCCTACTATTCAGGGATGACCAAAGGGCAACTTTAGGTGCACTCTCCAGTCCAGCTGGTGAATCTGGGTATCCTGAGGCAATGTTACAACTGCCTCATGTACACAGACAACCCACTCCTCCTACCACAAAACACTAAGATATGCAAGAGATGCAATTATACAGCCAAACTGGAAGCTAAGCTGTCTCCACCCAAGATTGGAACAGACAGTCAAGAGGAGAAGGTTAACACTTGCACCACAACTCCAGCCGCAAACAGACCTACTAAAACAGTACTGGCAAAAATACACATAAATACACAAAATCATACTTGGATGCTGTAAATAAAAACCTGCAAAAGCATCAGAAGACCTCCAAAGCAGACGCCGAAACAACCTGCACTTCCCGTCACAAACCAGATAACACATAAAACACAAATTCAGTGTGCCACACAATCACAGCCCTTAAGGCGAAATAACATACCTAACACACTAGTAATAGGTGACTCTATAGTCATGCACACTGACGTCCCACTCACTAGGCTGGACAAGCAGAAGGTTACTGTTAGCTGCCTGTCGGGAGTCAGAATCCGCCACATAACACAAGTACTCAGGTCACTCCAGAACAAGTACAAATATGACTTTGTCATTGTTCATGTTGGTGTGAAAGACCTGAGACGTACCTCCCTGGACTACATGAAAAGAGACACGGAAGAGCTCTCTGATCATGTAGCCCAGGCTGGTATGACCCTGACCCTGATTAGCATCCTGTGTCATTCAAAGGGAGTGTCTGTCAGCCTGGGACGACTTGCTCGACAAGCTGCGTTGCTTTGCAAGAGATGGCTTGCACCTGTCACCCGTAGGCTTTCGAATACTGGCCAAGGCTCTTCCTGCCCCCATAGTGCCTTTTTTAGGCAAGGCTCAAAAGTCACACCCACCTCCGTAAACAGCACAATTAACAAAAAACTGAGGGTTATGCTAATCGACACCAGGAGTTTAAATCTCAAAATGCACACGCTCAAAGCACTCCTCAGTATGGAGACCGTTGACATCTGTGCAGTAACTGAAACCTGGTTCAAGGCTCCAGAGAGCGCCCCAGCACTACCGAACTATAACTCCACACATTTCAGCTGCAGAACATGGACCGAAACACAAAAGGAGGGGGTATTCATCAAGGATACCTACACCTCCAGGTTGGTGGCACAGCATGATACCTCTGAGATCATCCATGTGCAACTAACATCGGGCAAATCTGCAATGCAAATTGTGGCCTGCTACAGATCACCCTCCATGACCCAGGACCACCACTCCACCTTTCTGGAGACACTGGAAAACATGAAGGTCCTACTGAACACCCTGATATTGGGCGATTTCAGTTACCCTACCATTCACTGGTAAAACTGCTCGAGTACAAATTCCCATGCCCAGCGATTCCTGGAATTCATCAACTCAAACGCCCTGGATCAGCTGGTAAACTCCCCTACCAGAGGTGAAAACATATTGGACTTGGTCATCAATAACATGGGCGACAGGTGTTCCACACCAGAGGTCAACCCGTCACTGGTTAGATCAGACCATAAACTAATCACTCTGGATGTCCACACCCCACCACCACCCCCAACTAAGAAAACCACAGTAAAAAACTTTTCTAAAGCAATATTCACCTTACTTAAGACAGAGGTGGTAAGTTTCACAGCCACCACGCTAACGGATAATGCTGCCCAAGATGGGACCCTACACTTTTCTAGTATTGTTGTGGGTCCTTTTGGAGGTGAGAGGGGGGTGAAGTTTGCACTGAATCTATCTGCCAGGATGTTGGCAATATCAGTAGGTATTGTATATTTTGTGCTATTTTGCACTAGTTCAGTACATATCTGTGAGTTGCCACTTAGATTCTTAACATAGCTAAAAAAGACTTTGTGGTTATCTTTTGAATCCTTGGCTATTTTTCTTTCAAAGTTAGCCTTTGATGATTTCATGAGGGACCTTAGTTTCTTACTGATACTAATCAGGGATGTCTTTCCTTCTTGTGGTTTGCTTTTTTTAGTTTTTAGTTTTCCTCCTTCTATTGTATAGCCTGTTTAATGCAGGGGTCCACCAAACTGGTTTCCTTCTCTTACAGGAGTGAGTCTTGGTTTTGCTAGGGATGGCACAATCCATGCATCCTTGTAGGTGCTCATAGAGTGCATTTGTAAAGGTTTTCACAGACACACAGGTGAAAACAGCCCTTTCAAAAGCCAAAAACACAGCGTCAAGGGACCAGATGGTGTCCCAGGCTGCATCTTGCATGAACTACAGAATGAACAAACCCCCCACCTTAACACGCTGTTCAACCTCAGCCTGTCCACAGGCTACATGCCCATCAAATGGTGCACAGCAACGGGTATTCCTCTCCACAAAGGAGGGGCCACAATTGACCCTGGTAACTATCGCCCCATATGCCTGACTAGCCTGGACTGCAAGGCTATGGAGCGCATCATCATGGAACTCATTAACAAAGACATTGGAAACCTCCAAACACTTGAACCGACTCAGTTCGGTTTTGTTAAGGGCAGATCATGCCTACTAAGCCTGGTTGACTTCTTGGAGACGGTCACCAAGGCCATAGACGAGGGGAAAGGTGGTTCACACAGCCTACCTTGACCATGCTTTTGACACCATTCCCCACTCGGGTATTACAGAAAAACTCACCAGCCTGAACATAAACCCCAAAGTCATGAGATGGGTTGCCAACTGGTTTACAGACAGAACTCACACAGTAAGAATAGCGGGCTCCAGGTCCGACTCTAAACTAGTCACAAGTGTTGTCCCACAAGGCTCGGTCCTCGGACCCCTACTGTTCAGTATATACTTCTCAGAAGTGCAGGCAAACACAGGAGGACTATGGCTAACCAAGTTCGCTGATGACTGCAAACTGGGAGCCATAACTGACTCACCGGCTGACATGGACATCCTCCAAAAGGGCCTTACTGAGATGGACACCTGGTGTCAAAGTCATGGCCTCAAGCTAAATGACAAAAAATGCATAGCCATCCCATTTGGGAAAAACAAAACACCCATGAATTACCACATAGGTGGCAGCCCCCTTAATACAGAAGAGGTAATAAGAGATGTGGGGACCCAGGTAGATAGTAATCTCTCCTTTGACAATCATATTGCCAAAGTAGTTAGGAAATCCTTCTATGTGGCCCCTCTAATTACTAAATGGTTTGCATCTAGAAATAAAGAGGTTATAGTGCCCCTCTACTCGTCGCTGATTAGACCCATCATAGAGTACAATGCCCCATTTGGGATGTACTTCACAAGACCCTTCCAACAGCTGGAAAGACCACAAAAGTACCTCACCAGGAGGATTACTGGCCTCAAACATATGTCCTATGCAGCCCGACTGAAAAAACTCCGGCTGTACTCAGTGGCATATCGCTTACTCAGAGGTGATCTCTGCCTGACTTACAAAGCCATGTCCAGCTCAGAATCGATGGACATGCTCCACCTAAAGAAATCCAAGTCACTACGAGCCACGCGCTCTAGTGAGCTAAATCTCACCACAACAATAAATAGAACATGCTGGAGGGATAGATTCCTGTCACAGAGACTCCCCATGCTTTGGAACAAAATTCGAAATTATATCAGGCAGAGCCCTTCACTAACACTCTTCAAGAGAAACCTTGATGAGTGGATGGGTAACAGAAAATACACCCCTAGGATCACTTCATTGGCTCTGCTTGACAGAGGATCAGTTAATTAATCAATGGGGCAGCAAAAGCCAACACACTCTGGCTAGGCTTATAAATGCCCTCGGGCAGATAGCCTAGTACCTACCTATGAACCTATAAAAGCAATCGGTATTCTCTGAATAACCTGCCACTAAACTCTGTATTATCAATATCCTTTCATTATAGCATTGTAAGCCTCACAGCTAACTGCTCACTGAAGGGTTATTAGATATCAAATATACAGTAATTAGATTCTTCCATCCTGACAGTAGGGCCACTCCAGACATGGAGTCACAAAGACCCCAAAGCTGTGACATCAGCAAAATGCAACATGCAGCACATATTTGCCTTGTACCATATCACTTTTGGTTGCAAATTGCCCCATTTAAGTAAAAACCAGAACATTGAAATATTAGATAACTAAATAATCCAATACATTACACATCCTACCCAAAAATGCAAAAAATAAATAAATATATATATATATATTCTATAATACATAACATTATAAAAACACTTCTATTAAAATACATATGTTAAATATATAATTCATTTCTTAAAGCTTCAAATTAAAAGTATTGGATTATTTAATTATCTAGTATTTCAGTTTTCCATTTTTTATTTAATACAAAATTACATGGCGTATTTTCAACGTTAACAAAACAGCTGATCAGCGACTTACCTGTTTTTAAGGTAGGAGGGGTATGGACAATGATGCCAACCAATGAAATAGGACATGACCTGTTAACAGGAGATTTGAGCCATTTAAACTGTTGGACTTTAATAATGCTTATTTGATGAAGTTCATGTATAAATGGAAAGTGGATAACATTTTGGTTTGTGGTGAAAATCCTTGCCACTTATCATTTTTTGTTTTTCATCATTTTGCTAGTTGGCATCCATTGCATCAAAAAAGAGCTCTGGTTAAAGGGTAGTTAGTAAGGTTAGCCAGAATGGTTTCAGAGCTTGATGATTTCTTCATGGAAGGGGAGAAGCTAAAGAGGATGTTAGTCAACAGAGGTTACCCTGCAGGCCTTTTGGATGGGATATTCAAGGAGGTCTAACATAAAAGAACTAATGGCATGTATAAACTTCTTCTAGGCATGGATTTGCCTATCTGTTTAGGGAAGGATGTAACTGCAAAGAATCCCCAAAATTTAAAAAAATAGACTTATAATTACTTACAATACTGGAACCAAAGATGTTATAAATATCGGGTCTGTATCACTTTGACGAAACGGCAGAAGTTCGAACACCATATGTTCGAACTTCTAACCTCGAAGTGTAAAACCATCGAAGCCTTAGAACAGCGATTTTTTTCCCAGGGAAAAAAAATCGCTGTTCCAAGAAAACACACACACAACACAAGCACACCAAAATAAATAATCCACACATATACACTTCACAAAACCCTACTTTTAACCCTACACTAAACTGTACATACACTACTGTCTATCCAGTTACCTTAACCCAAACCCTAACCCTAAGGTCCTTCACTATCACACACTCACCTAACCCGCGCCCTAACCCTAAAGTTTTTCACTATTGCACACTCACCTCACCCATGCCCTAACCCTAACTCACCTAACCCGCACCCTAACCCTAACGTCTGCACAATCACACACTTAACCTGAACTCGACCCGTAACTTTCCACCACAGTGCTGAAAATAGTGAAGCCACAGAAACGGCCAACCGAATTCTTTCCCTAGGAAAAAGTTTGGTGTTCTGCAGATTCGCTATTTTCAGCGTTCGCTGTTTTGGGTTCGATATTAGAACATTCAGTGTTTTCAAACTTCGATGTTCTAATATAGACCCATAAATATCTTGCTCAACAACTGTAAAATATTTGATATAGGGGGAATTGATAAGGATAAATTGAGAGGAGAACCCATTGTTATTTACAGTAAGGACATTAATTTTAAGAAATTTTTGGAAATGAAGAAACACAGTGGCAACCATGACGGTAGAAATGACCGTATGACTAAATGTGGGAGATGTCCCCAATGTAAGTTTGTTCTTAAGGGTGAATTAGTACACATTAGTGGATATGGGAGAAGTTTTTGCCAGAACAGATGTACCTGTGAGACTAAAATTGTGGTTTATGAGGCATCTGTCAAGATTTCCCCTCCTTTTACATAATAAAAACAGGAAGAAGATTACGGGAGTGGATATATGAACATTTAAGGGACATTAAAAATATGAACATGGCAGATGCATTATGGAGACATATTGCTAAGAATTTTTGTCACAACAGTATTAGAAGATAACAAAAGGGGAGGACCTGTTAAGATCAGACTAGAAGTTAAGGAAACTGAGTGGCAAATAAGAACAAATAAAGTAAATGCGCAACCCAACTCCAAAATCCAAAGTAGTATGGAAATGCAGGAAAGTCTTTTGGCACGTATGTGGAGAATAGCGTTAATGTGATTTATTTACGTGGATGTGGAATTTTTTACACTTGTTCCAGTTTGTTTGATTGGCGTTTGGAGAGTTTGGTTAATAAAACTGTTTTCCTGCCAAAAGACTTTCCTGCATTTCCATACTACTTTGAAATAAGAACAAATGCCACTGGAACTTGGGGGCTCAGTGACCACATCTCCTTGTCTAGTATTCTTAAAATTAAGGCACTCGGTTTTTAATTCTTATTTTTAAATTTTAATTTTCAGTTTTCAATGTTTATTCTCCTTTAATATTCAAACCTTATTATTTATTTACTAACTTTGGTTGTCTTATTTCAAATTCCATGACAGTTTTTCACAAAGGTGGTAAAAATGTTCACAAAGTTGATGAATTGACAAAATTGTATACCATTGGTCTGTCTTTCCTGCTAAAAGTAAGTACAATTAAAGTGCTGAGTGCAGGTTTTAGGCCCTTATATTAAACTTACATGTGATGTGGTTCTGCCTGCTCTGCTCGGCCTTGCTTTGCTCACTTCCCACCCCCAAATCCCACCACCTAGGGCTGACTCCTCTGTGGCTTGCCTCTCTCCCACTTAACTCTTTCACTCCCTAGCACACCTACTATCTTCTCACATACTCACTATTTCCACCCCTCTATACTGTTCCTTCTCTCACACCGCTTATTTCTAGCAACCACCCTTCCCTAATTATATTTCTTTATATTTTCCTTATAACTCTTCCCCTCCTTTTTCCACCACACAATAGGTTCATAGGTAGGTTCATAGGTAGGTACTAGGCTATTGGCCCTAGGGCCTATATAAGCCTAGCCAAAAAATGTACCCTGGCTTTCGCCATCCAAGAAAATTATTTTTCTGTGTCCCTGTCGAGCAGAGCCACAGAAGTGATCCCTGGGGTGAATTTCCCATTTCCCATCCAATCATCAAGATTTTTCTTGAAGAGTGCTAATGAGGAGCTCTGTTTGACATAGATAGGTAGTCTGTTCCAGAGTATGGGAAGTCTCTGGGAGAGGAATCTATCCCTCCAGCATGTTCTGTTTATTGTGGTGACAAGGTTTAGGTCCCTAGAGTGTGTAGCTCGGAAGGATTGGGATTTCTTTAAGTGGAGCATGTCCAACAGCACTGAGTTTGACATAGCTTTGTATGTTAGGCAGAGATCGCCCCTGAGTAGGCGATATGTGATGGAGTAAAGCTGTAGTTTTTTGAGACGGTCTCATGAGGGCATCTGTTTGAGGCCAGTAATCCTCTTTGTGAGGTATTTCTGTGGTCTTTCCAGTTGTTGTAGATGTCTTGTGAGGTACATACCAAAAGGGGCATTGTACTTTATAATGGGTCTAATGAGTGATGAGTAGAGGGGGAACAATGACCTCTTTTTTTCTGGATGAGAATCCTTTTGTGATGAGATGAGCCACGTAGAAGGATTTCCTGACCACTGTGGCGATGTGATTATCAAAGGAGAGACTACTGTCCACCTGTGTCCCAAGGTCTCATCACATTTTTGGCATTAAGTAGACTACCAGCTATGTGGTAGTTTATGGGTACAGAGTTTTTACCAAAGGGGATGACAGTACACTTTTTGGCATTGAGCTTCAGGCCATGGCTTTGACACCAGGTATCTGTCTCAGTGAGGCCCTTTTGTAGTTTGTCCACATAGTTAGGAGTTTCGATTATGGCTCCTAGTTTGCAGTCATCTGCAAACGTTGTTAGCCAAAGACCTTCTGTGTTAGCCTGCACTTCAGAGAAGTAGATACCAAACAGGAGAGGACCCAGGACTGAACCCTGTGGTACTCCACTTGTCACTGGTCTGAAGTCGGATTTGTAATCCGCTCCTTTCACAGTGTGGGTTCTGTCCATGAGCCAGTTGGAAACCCATCTTGTGACATAGGGATTTATACCTAGTTTAGTGAGCTTATCTATAATTCCAGAGTGGGGGATTGTGTTGAAAGCCTTGGCGAGATCTAGATAAGCTGTGTGAACCATTTTACCCTCATCTATGGCTTTGGTGACTGCTTCAAAGAAGTCAATCAGATTTAGGAGACATGATATGCCTTTTACAAATCCAAACTGGGTAGGGTCCAGAGTTTGGAGATTACCAATGTCTTTGTTTATGAGTTCCATGATGATATGTTCCATGGCCTTGCAGACCAGGCTCGTCAGGCTAATGGGGCGGTAGTTCCCGTGGTCCGTCGTGGCTCCCCCTTTGTGGAGTGGGATAACTGTTGCGGTGCACCATTCAGTGGGTACAAAGCCTGAGGTGAGGCTATGATCGAACATGGTACTTAGGTGGGGTGCCAATTCATTCTGTCATTCGTGTAGAACACAGCCTGGGATATTGTCAGGTCCCATGGATGGTGTGTTCTTGGCTTTGGAGAGTGTGTTTTTTGCCTGTGCAGCCGTGATTATAGGAACTTTGCATTCTTCCGGTATAGAGATGGGCCCTCTAGGGGGTGAGAGGGGGGTAAAGTTAGCACTGCACCTATCTGCTAGGATGTTGGCAATATCAGTTGGTTCTGTATATTTAGTGCCATTGTGTTGTAACTCAGAGCAGATCTGAGTGTTCCCATTGAGATTCTTGACATAGCTATAGAATGCTTTGTGGTTGTCTTTAGAGTCAGTGGCAATTTTGTTTTCGTAACTAGCTTTGGAGGATTTTATGAGGGATCTCAGCTTCTTACTGACATTGACCAGGGAGTTCCTCCAGTCATGGGATTTTACTCTTTTTTGCAACAGTTTCTTTCTTCTGTTGTAGTTTTTTTATGGCAGAGGACCACCAAATTGGCTTCCTTTTTTTGGAGGATAACATCTTGGTTCTATTAGGAATAGCATGATCCATGCACTCGTGTAAGTGCTTATAAAGTGCATTTGTGTAGGATTCAGCAGTCATACCTCTATTGTCCGTCTGCATGGGTGTAATGAAGTTTGCCACTTCTGTCTTAAGAAGTGTGAAGTTGGCTTTGGAGAAGTTTTTTTACAATGGTTTCCCTAATTGGGGGTGGGGGTGGGATGTGGATGTCTAGGCTGATTAGCTTGTGGTCGGATCTGACCAATGAGGAATTGACCTCTTGTGTGGAACACCGGTTTCCCATGTTGGTAATGGCCAGGTCTAGGATATTGCTGCCCCTGGTGGGGGTGTGAATAAGTTGATCCAAGGTGTTGGAATTTATGAATTCTAGAAAACGTTGAGCAAAAGAGTTGGTACATGAGAAGTTTTCCCAGTTAATGGTGGGGTAGTTGAAATTTATTAGGGTGTTGGGTTGTACCCTAATACTTTCCAGTGTATCAAGAAATGAGGAGTGGGAATCCTGGGGCATGGTGGGGGGTCTGTAGCAAGCTACAGTTTGGATTGCGGTCTTGCCCAGAGTTAGTTGCACTTGGATAATCTCCTGGAGGTGTGGATATCCTTAATGAATATGGACACGCCTCTGCCTTTAGTGCTTCATTCTGGGTTAGGTGGCCGAAAGGTGTGGTATGAATTGTAGCCTGGTAATGCAGGAGTTCTCTCTGGAGTTTTGAACCAGGTCTCTTTCACTGCACAGATGTCAAAGTTCTCCATTTTAAGGAGTGCTCTGAGTGAGTGCATTTTGAGGTTTAGACTTGTAGCATTGAGTAGCATTACCCTCAGATTTTGCTTGCTTGTACCTGTTACGGTGGTGAATTTGTCATTTGAACCTTGCCTAAAAAAGGCACTATAGGGGTGGCAATGCTATCCTTACTGCTATTTCTCCCACTTCTAATCTCACTAGCCCTAAGCACTTCCTACCATACTGAGCTCCATATCCTCCCACACCTTTCCCTTTCCCAGACCTCTTCCAACATATAATCAAGCTTCACTGACTATTGCCCCCTCTCTTTGCTGTTTCTCCCCCTTTCAGTGTCTTAAATTTAAACTCATGGCCTACCCTGCTCTTACTCCTAAGCCCAAACTCAAGTATTCCATTCCCCTTACTGACCACCCTCACCTTTTCCATCTTGTTTTTGCTCTTCTAGTGACATCCATCCCAATCCTGGTCCCGACCCTCTCTCCACTCCCCCTTCCATCTTCATTTGCTGTCCCCCCAAAAACATCCTCAGATATCTCCAGCCTCAAACATCTCTCTAACTCTGCAATGAACATCCAAAGTCTAAAGAACAAAACGTCTGAACTTCACTCATAGTTGGCCCAATGCAAACCTCACATCCTGGCCCTATCGGAAACCTGGCTAAAACCTCATATCAATTCCTCTGAATTTCTCCCACCTCAGTACAATATCTATAGGTCTGATAGAACACCCAAAAAAAGGCGGTGGGGTGGCTATCTTGCACTCTTTCACTGACGCTAACACCTATAGACATTACCCTGCCTAGTTTCTCCCCTGCTTAACTACTGCTCCTAGACTGCCACATCAATAATTGTAGGAAGTTATGCCTCTATCTATAACCCCCCCAGGTAAGAACATCCCTATCCTTGAACATATACTGTCCTGGATAAACACCTCCATCCCCTATGAAACCCTCATTCTTGGAAATGTTAATATAGATTGGAACTCCCTTACTGTTGACTCACCCCAACACTTCATAAACCTGTATGGATTCTCACAACTAATCACTAGTAAAAACACTACTGGTTCCACAATTGACTGGATCTTGACCAACTCTCCTAACAACTACTGTAACCCTTCTACCTTCCCTGACTCTGTTAGTGACCATTCTCCCATCTCTATCTTAAGGCACTCTCCTCATCTCTCTAAGCCCCATCTCTACAGAGATTGTAGGAAACTGACTAACTTTTCCCCTGAAACCCGTAACTATAGATTCTCTGCCATTAATTGGTCTTTCCTAAAAACTTTCCCGTTCAATGATGTTGTTACTAAATTCAGCCACATTTTCCTTGTTGCCTTAAACTCTCTTACCCCAACTCACAAAAATCAGAACCAAATCTAATTTCGCACCTTGGCTCTCCAAAGCTACTCATGCTTTGATGCATGAAAGAGATGCTCTATGGAAAAATAGCAAACCACTAAAACTCCCACTATAAGTAACTCAGAAATCATGTAAAAAAACTTTTATTATTTTGGACAAATGCCAATATTTCACTAAATTTCAAAGCTTTTACCCAAATGTCCCCCAAAAAAGTCTGGAGTACTATCAACTCCCTGCTCCACAGTGGTTCTCCTACCATCCCTAACCCTTTTCTCTATCACTGTCCTGAAACTGCAGACTTACTCAACAAACACTTCACAGACAGCACCTCTAAACTCCTACCCTCTGGTAAACCTGCTCATCCCAACTCTTCTGTATCACCCTGAGCTTCCCGAAACCTCTATGCTCCTCTGTCTCTCAGCCTTTTATCTTGCAACCTGTTTCTACTAAATATGTGAAATCCCTGCTTCTTAAACTAAAACCATGCTCTTCGTCCACTGATAAACTCCCCCCTCAATTTCTGAAAATTGAGTTTACATAACAAGTAAAGTGAATGTTTACATAACAATGTGCACTCATGCTACGAATAGGTGTACTGCAAATATACACTTATGTGATAGTGGAGAAAAAATAATTAACAATGCATAATATTCAGCATAAACAAAACCTAGTAAGTAGAGGGAGTTGAGCTCTGTAGTAAACTAAAGGATTTACTACTAGGACATCAGAGAAAAAGCTCATTTAACATCTTAATCAGTAAGACAAGTTGATAGGGAGAAAATAGGAGTAATAAAAGGAAGGGTAGGAAGTAGAGGGGTGGGGAGGAGAGTTTTAGGGGAGCAGAGTATGAGAGGAGGGAGAGGAGTGTAGTTGGTAAAGAAGAGAAAGATGATATGTAAGTATAGTATAGCTTAGTAGCAGAGCATAGGGTCTAGGGTACTAGTATATGAGACAGTTATATTATGTAAGGAGAGGAAAAATTGTTATGGTCTGACAACTGGGTGAGTTTGTGTTATGTTGGGTGGTGACAGGAATGGGAGGGAGAGTTAGCAAGGTAGTTTTAAGTTCTCTTTTAAAAGGAAATGAGGATTGAATGGAACTTATGCTAGTTGACCATTTGTTCCAAGCTTGGGATAAAGAGCATTTATAAAGTAATCTGCCTCTTGTTTTGTTAGGCCTGAAGGTGTCAAGTAGCAGTTTGTCCACACTATGAAGGGATTGTGAGAGTGTATATAGGGATAGGAGGGTGGACAGGGAGGGACAGTTGGTGGGTTTGTACAGCAGAGAGTGTGTCAGTGACTGAGAAAGTAGGAGTAGATGAGGGAATCCGAGCCATTGTAGTTGGTTATGGGTGAGACAAGGTGGGATTTGTAGGGGAAATTACAGGAAAATCTTGCTATCTGGTTGTAGGTTTGTTGAAGTTTGGTTGAGATTTACTTGGAGGTGAGTAAATATTGGGGAAGCATATAGTAGGCAGGGGAGAAGGTAGGCTTGAGCTAGTGAAGTCCTAGAAGAGATGGATAAGAATTTTTTGTTTCTATACAGTAAACAGAGTTTTTGATTCATCTTTTTGATGGATTTTTGGATACGATCGTCAATTATGACTCCTAGAAGTGTGGTATGGGAGTCAGCATGAATGATAGTGTTGTCTAGGGAAGAGAGACTGAAAGAAGTTTTAAGGTTAGACGTAGATTTTGGAAGAAAAAGAAGAAGCTTAGTTTTCTTTGGATTAAAGATGAGCTGGTTATTGATTAACCAGTGCTCAATGGTGTTAAAAGAAGTTTGAGTGAGGGAGAGAAGGTCAGTAAGGTTGTCGGAGAGGGTCAAAAGAGTAGAATCATCAGCGCACTGGATAAGAGAAGAACAGCAGCAGGTGGAGTGGAGATTGTTAGTAAAGATATTAAAGAGAAGGGGACCTAGAAAGGATCCTTTGGGTACACCTGTTTGTATAGGTAGGAAGGGTGAGCAGGAGGTCTGCCATGTAACAGATTGTTGTCTGTTGGAAAGATAAGTAGAGAACCAGAGAGTAGTTGATGCAGAGAGGTTAAGTTCAGTTAGTTTAGTAAGAAGCTTAGGGTGGGAGATGGTGTTGAATGCATTGCAGAGGTCAAAGAATAGGCATGACACCAGCTGGGTCTATATTACGATATTGAAATGCCATAACAGTGAATACGAAAAGACTGACAAGTATTCAACAAAATCCATTTCTGCAATTCTCTGAAAACTTATCGGGCAAACAAATAATTGCCCTGCAATGCAGCAAAACTAATTTTACCTAAAACAAAATCCACCCATGTGGGGAGTTCACCCCCACACCTCCCAATGTGGGGGGCTGTGCCCTCCACACCCCCTAACTAAATATACCAACTACAAGATCACACTACAGTTGAGAAAATGGCACAATTTGCCCTGTAAGAATTCAGTGAATCGTGGAAATGGATTTTGCCGAATATGTGTCAGTCTTTTCATATTCGCTGTTACGGCATTTTGATGCCATAATATACACCCCACCAGTTTATTATCTCTTGCCTCAGCTATAGTTTGGGTGATGGATAGTAGGGCTGTGGATGTGCTATGATGGGACCTAAGTCCTTGTTGAGAGGGGGTGAGGATATTTTCCTAGAGCATGTAAAAAGTTTGTCTGTGAATACATTTCTCTAGAATTTTTGAAAGATGGGAGAGGATGGCTGTAGTTTGGAAATTGGAAAGGTCTGTGGAGTTGCCTTCTTTGTGAAGTGAAATTGTGTAAAAGGATTCCCAGATTTTAGGCACAGAGAACTCTTTAATGGAATGGTTGATGAGGATTGAGACAGAATATGCTATAGTTCTGGCTGCAAGTTTGAGAAATTGAGGAGCAGGTTGTCGAAGGAAGGAGAGCAGGGTTTAAGTTTCTGCAAAAGGGACTTTATATATGCAGTGGAAACAGGTTTCAGGGCGAAGGATGAGTGGAGGCAGATGCTGGAGGGGATGGGGTGTTGTGATTGGCTGTTGTCGGGGGGCAGTTTGTTTGCAGATAGTCTATGAAGTAGTTGTTTAGTAGGGTGGCAGTTTCAAGAGGTGATTTATTGGGGAAGGGGTTAGGGGTGGAAGGTTTCCCTGGATGGAGAACATTATTCATAGTGCACCAACATTTTTTAGGGTTTGAGGTGTGAGTAGATTGAGCTTTTTGGTAGAATTTTTTTCTTGCCTCTGATAGTAAGTTATTTAAGGAGGAGAGAAGAGGATTTTGACTTTGTCCAAGTTTCATGGTGGAAAGGGTATCTTTAGAGAGCCAGGGTGCGGGATTGGATTTGATTCTATTTTTTCTGATGGGTGCTAGGGTGTTTAGTATGTTTAGGAATATACTGTTAAACTCAAGAACAGCATCATTTAGAGGAAGGTAAAACAGGTGAGACCAGTTGACAAGACAGAGTTGGTTGTTGAAAGTTTCTATGTTGAAGCTGGTCAGGTTGTAGCAGTCTCTATAAAGGTGGGGTTTTGAGGTTTGAGAAGGTTTTCTTAGTATTGAGATGGGCAGGGGAGGTGATCACTGATGGAGTCTGGTAACGTGTTGGGATTGTGGTACAGATTAGGGTTTGAAGTTAAGATCCAATTGAGAATGGAACTGGAGTTTTTATTGATATGCGTTGGAGCAGAAATAAGTTGACTGAAACCAGAAAGGTTTATCCTAAGTCTAGGGTAGTGGGGTGAGAGTTTATTTCAATCAATATTGACCTAGTAAGATTGTCTTGTAGGGAATATTTTGAGAGATCCAGGATAGAATAGATTCAAGAATAGGAATATTGTTACCAGGGGGTATATAGAAATATGATATTGCAAATTTCTTGTGTGGGTTAAGGTGACAGTTGAGAAAGATAAGTTCTGCTGAGGAGAAATTGGGGGTAGGGGAGAGGTTAATCTGTTTAGAGTACATGATAGCAACACTGCCCCCTTTTTTGAAAGTCTGCCTTGTCTGAAAATGTTGCAGCTGGGGGGTGGGGGGGGGGTAGAATTTCTGAGTTTGTGATATAAGGTTTGAGCCAGGTTTCTGAAAAAGTTAAGATGTGGAGGGAGTGGTGGGCTTACTTAAGCATGTAGTTCTTTTATTTTGTTTGGGAGACTTTGTAGGTTTATTGAGTAGATTTATAGGTGTTTAGTTTGATAGGTGGGGGGAAGTGGGTGAGATGGAGGTGGTACATTTGGAAGAAGTGGATGACCCTGGATTTGGGTGTATGTCACCATCTGGTACAAGTGTTATAGGAGGTAAATTAGGTTTAGAGAACTAGAAGTAGTAGGGCTACACCTGAAAGTGTGGGTTTGCAACAGAAACAATAAGTAGAACTGAGTAGGGACAGTTAAGAATGTAAGAAGCAGTGACCTATAGCAGATTCTAATGGGATTGGGAAAGAAGTAGATTAGTGTTAAAGTACAGTTGCTCTGTGTGACTGAAAAAATAAAAAGAAAAGGTAAGTAGTGTCAGCGACAGTTGAGTGCAAGGACAAGTAGGTATTTACAATGGGGATGGACAGTAGATACAGTAGAGAAAAAGCAGAGTAGGGCCAACAGGGATAAGTGAAGGAGAGCAGAAGCTAGAAGCATGACAAAGTGATGTGCAGGCAGATGTACACAGGCAGGTGTAGGCAGAAAAATAAATGGGGACATGTACTTTGGCTTAAAAACAGTTGGACAGGAAATGCAGACTGAGTGGTAATGGTAATGAGCAACTTCAGTAGTACTTTTGGTGGGAGTTTCACATTTCATGTGGTACACAGATTTTCCCGATTAAATCAGTTAGAATTTAATCCTTCTGGAGGTTTGATGACAACTGCTGTCTCTGTGTGTTACTTAAGCCTTCTGACAAGACATATACATTTTAGGTCTGAATTTAGCCTCCATTTGTATATAGCTTTAAAAAGGGAGGATTTTAGATATGGGGTATAATGCAGATGGGCCAGCAACAGTAATTAACATTTCATGTGGTACATCAAGTTTTCAGATATATTAGCTTTTGAAGGCTGAATCACAAGTACTGCCTCTTTATATTCAGAGAATCTTCAGGGATGAATTGATTTGGTTTCCAGATGATGAATTTTTCAGGCCAGTGCTGCTGTGATTTGTGAGGTTTAATGAATACAGCATTCAATAAAGACCAGCATCAAAGAACAATCAAAGTAAACAGATTTTGCATGCTTCAAAGAAAGAAAAGGTTAACAAGGAAACCATATACAGCATTTTAGTGTTGATAAAATTTTGTAATACTTTCACAAGTATACATTTGCATAGTTGAATTTGTACATATTCCTGCTTTTTTTAGATAATTGAATGAATATAGCATTCATCATACAAAGATCAGTTTAGAGGAGCAGTCAAGGTATTGTAACGTATGTAACACTATCCCCGGGATTCATGAAGCTCGGCGCAAGGCCGGCGTAAGGTCTGCGCCGGCGGTGCAGTGAATAGCCGGCGCAGTAGCGCCATATGCATATTAATGAGAGTGCACCACAACCACAGACACGTGCGTAGTGTACGTGAGCGAGCCCAGGTAGGATGCGTCTGGAGGCGTGTCTAAGCCGGCATGAGGTGAGCAACCTAATGTGCTGACAGCCACGGTCCGCCCATAATAGTAATGGCAGCAGCCAGGTCCCGTGCAGAATGAAACGCACGTAGAGTATGCAACATAGTACCCGTCCCAAATAAACGGAGAAGCAAATACAAGCCACGAAGGCTTAAGTGTACCCATCCAAGGAGCAAAGGATACGCATAAGACCGCGTTTGTCCCGCAATGCACCGTCAGTGGTTACACTCAGAGAAGGTGTACAGCAGCATGTCAGCGCGCCGCACCGACATAGGAGCAGTGACTAAGGTCACCACCTGCCCCACTCTGGGTGGGGCAGTCTCTCTATGGGCAGTTGTGTCCCGAAAAAACGTATTAAAAATGGCAAATGTGCTAAGATTGTAGGACATAATGATATCCCGTATTTAATGTAATGGTAGCATGAATTGGTTATTTCTGTAACTGAAATACCTAAATGTCACAAGAAACAGAATAAGCAAGCAAACTGCCACACCAATAAGCTTTTATTTAGGCAAACAAGTGAAGTTCTATGCTATATAGTGACCGTGTATGCGTGTCGGCCTGTAAAGTCAGATGTGAGTCCCGGAAATATCCCAGCTTGGAAACTGGAAAAGGTGGCAACCCCAGTAGCGACATGGGCATGGTCACCAGGGTTACCAGCTGTCCCAATGTGCCATGGACAGTCCCTGATTGGACAGTTGTGTCCCTGCAACAATCGGAAAAATGGAAAATGACCTCAGATCCCTGCCAAAAATATTCCATAATATACATGTAATAGTAGTATAAAACATATACATTTGTATATGAAACACATACATGGCATAAGAAAATGAATAAGGAACCCAAATGCTTACAGAATAAGCTTATAGAATGGCAAACAAGTGAAGTTCTGTCAACTGCACTTGCCGTGGGTATGTGTAGTCCTGCAAATTCCGAAGTTTCCACATAACATGCCCCACTATGGGCATTGGAAAAGGTGTTGGGTATGCCTTGTCACACTCATATCTGGACCCAGTGGAGGCCCACAGGGCTCACTCCTGGGCCCCTGCCATATGGCATCCGACCTTCCAATGTGCATGCAATCATAGGGGATTGTAGCAGACAAGGTATGCAGATGACTACGCACCGCCACATACCCAACACCCCATGTTACACGGACATCCACCTGAGGCGTCATGGGCATGGATAACTGGTGCCAGAGCCATGGCCTGCTACTACATGCCAGAAGGTGCAGACCTACCCAGTGTGAAGGACATGTTAGGCCCAATGTCACATGTAGGTGGTAGGCCATTAAAGATGGTGGAGGTGGTCAGGGAAATGGCTACCACACCTGTTGGCAACCTCTGTCAACACACACAATGGCAATGTGGGTGTGAAGACATTCCATTGTGGCCTCCTGGTCTGGATGGAATGGCAACCACATCAGCGGTGTTCATTCTACCCCTGTACACATCACCAGAGCAATGACTGCGTACAATGGCACATGTGGCCTGTAGGTAAGCAGACGCCTGCAGCACTCGGAAGGACCATAAGCGTTCCACAAAGGCGGGGATAGCGGTGCTAGGACATGTGTCACAAGCTGCACGGCCAAGGGGACTGGCTGTGGATCTGCACAGCACAGCTGCTCTGTGGTGATCTCTGCCTGACATACACGGCCATGTCTGACCTGGGTGACATGGGCACATTCCACCTCCCAGGCTCCATGCAAACACGGGCACAGAAGCGACTGTCAGACAGCTCAACCACAAAGATGAGTGGGACGTGCTGGGGAACAGGGTCAACGCCGACACCCCGCATAACACACGTGAGGAGTGCCAGCCTGAAGGTGAAGCGAAAGGTCTGACCGCCTTTCGGCCCAGGCGCAATAAATTACGGCGGATGTGTGGATATGCCAGCCAGGCATCATCTGCGTGTCAGTGCTGACTCCAGGACTAGACCGATGGATGTGGGTATCCCCTATCCTGAGAGGTAAGCTAGCAGCCACACACAGTCATGCTAGGGTCCATTGATGTCGGGGAAAAGATACCCGCCATGCGCTACGCTCATGTTCATGCAGGGTCCATGCCGCCGGCGCGGTACCAGTTAGCGTTGATAAGCAGACATGCCAGGGTACCCCACGCATCAATGCCAGAACCACTACAGCGCTCCCAGCAGGCACATGCGCACACCATCATTGTCGCTACCGGCTATCCGAACCAACATGGTGCTACACATGCAACCAATTAATGCCATACCGTGCACACAGATTAATGAATGCCACCTGTCCCGCATGGTATGTCTTGCCGCACGATGTCAGTGCACAACCCACATCACATTACACACCTGTCAACAGCCATAATATCAACACCACAAACATACACATCACGCATCATGCGCGACACAGGCATCACATACACCTCTTCACCATCTTGTCCACCCTGCGCATCAGAATATGTCTGCATAACTACGCACTGATGGTGTAGCCCACAGTTGGCGCGGCAGAGACTCTCATCATATGCACAGGGTGATATAAAAGCCACAGGCATGGCCACCACGACGACATCACGTGTGCGGAAAGCGGGCTCCGGTGCTCGACTGGGCATGACCGTGCAGATTGCATGTGGGTGCGGTGGAGCCCCTACAGTCGTTTAAGCGGCCGTAATAATAGTTCAGTCATCTGGTGATGCTCTATTATCGGTATGCTTTGCGTCTCACGTAGACCGTACAGCGCAGGTGTTACGCTCACTGTGTCCAGCTTCATCACTGACCTGGCATGCCTGCCCAGTCTGACGGTAATTCCACCGCGTAGGGTATGACAGTCCAATTCCTCCGACGTCACGTCCGCTGGAAACGCGTCGACGCCGGGTCGTCTATAATACGCCCACGTATTCCGCTCGCCCCAGTGGTCGGTGCAGTAAGAGCTGCACCGCTGCTGCTACCAGCACTGTGTGGTGGGGCATGTGAGGTGCACGACACGCTGACCCGCACCAGGTGGTGTTGCTGGCCCACGCTTCCACGCAAGGCTCCTGTATGTGCCTCACCCCTACCTATAGTTCCGCATGACAGCTTCCACGCCATGATGGCTATGCCCGGTCGAGGATAATTGTACCATCTCACCCAATTTATCCAGAACATCGGCAAGATGCTGCTGGGCACCAACGCCCGATAAGTTATCATTCATGAATGATTGCAGACTCCTGCGTTTTTCCCTTCCTGGTTCCGCTGACTGCATACGCTCAGCTTCATATTACAGTTCGGAACATGCTGCCTGGTTATACCCAGCCGCCGCACCCGTAACGGCAGGTGTATATTCAGCTGCGCTCCCCTACGAAGCGAAAGTTAATCTGCCACATTCGCGTAACGGGCACCAGCTCATTACACTGGCAACATCGCGTACCCACACCTCTGCAGCCACCACACATTCCTGCTCAGTGCCAACAGACGCCGACCGACCGTCATCTGCGGCAACGAAAGGGTATATCGGCATCCAACCATGTTCAGTGGATGAAGGGACGTAGTGTGATGTTCTCTCAATGGCAGAGTGTTCGCTCTGTGACTTAATTTCGCCTCAGCGCCTCATGCACATGGTCATCACCACTTAGTATCTGTAGGATTATCTAGCATCAGCGGACCGCAGGAGGGGAACCCAATCACAGCACCCGTCAATACAAAGGCACCGTCAGTTACTATCATACAGACAATAATAATAACAATAATACTGGCACAATAATAATAACATCAATAACATCATGCATGTGATAATGGCAGGCGGCATGCGCATTCAATACCGCGACCAGGAATGCAGACCAGACATTCCTAGTAAGCAGGCATGCACACCGCCATGGTGGGAATAGTAATAACAGGCAGGTGTCTTTAGTAGACATGCAGTACACATTCATGGTAGTTTGTACGCATCACCGCGGATATTAACTGTGACACGGGCGGTTTGATAGCGCATTAATACGCCAAGTTCCGCTTTATTATCTATAGTCATGTAATAACGTAAAACATGTGCGGTATCAATGCAAAACATGTGACGATGGTGTCTCCACGATGCACCACACTCCACAAATGGCCGTCGTGGTGCGGCGTTACGTACAGTCCATGATACAATGTACGGGCAACAGGATGTCTGTGCAGGTGCGGTTGGTGTGGAGCTGTAGTACATAGCTGTACAGTGTGGAGTCGCGGGCGCTGTGCCACTGCACAGCAGCAGGACACAGTTATGTTTCTGTGCGATCGCGTGACCTGGACGCATTACATTGCTGCATGTCTGTAAGTCAGTTCAGCCGCTCAGCAAGTTAACTTATGTGGTGGATATTGGAGGCACCTGTAGTAGCTGTGGAGAGGCATTCCAGCGTCAGTGGTGTACTTCACATCGGATGTCCAGGGGGCCGCCACTACAGTGATGAGCCCACTATGTGTGTACAGGGTGCAACGGTGACTATCCACTGTGGATGTACTGTGTGGCAACATGCCTGTAGGTATCGCACTATGGCCTTGCTCTGTCTGGGTCATTGACAGCTTGCCGTATTGTGGTGGACATCGTGCAATACGGCCCTGTGGTGGCCCATGTGACATACAACCATACTAGTGTAAGGTGTCACATTCTCTACAGATATAGTACAGTGTGGATGTCTGCTATGTCGTGCATCAGGTCGCGTCATGGTGTGACAATGTTGCAGCCAGACATCCATCGCATGGGACATGGCATGTGCCATGTCTAGCAACGATGTGCACCGATGCAGGGTAAGCATAGGTCACATTGGTAACACCTGTGTTCTGGCAAGATCACAGCTCACTATGTGGTACTGTGCAGCATTACTCGCAGAGACATACCGATGCATACTACACATGTGCAGCCATTGTGGAACACCTACACCATTGTATGCATAGCTGAATGCAACGTGAACACACACCTACACAGTGGTCGCAGTGGTGTCATGCCACCTACGCCTAAACGGCCAGGTATCTACTGGCATGGGTGGTGTGTGTGGTATTATTCGGGTGGTGCAACCTGTATACCGTGAGCTGGGGCACACACAGGTGCAGCATGTCATGCCCTGGACGCATGGGGAATATCAATACACCATATCATGCCTTTGACTAGCAAACAGACTCTACCCAGCAACAGACCCTTTGTGCTTTCCATGGCGACACGCCCATAGACGCATACCTGTAAAGGATGACACAAAGGTATGCATTATTCATTACTATCGCCACAGTCAGCGGTGTGCATGTCACATCATGCATCTGTGAGTTAATGTGCTGCACATGTCTTCTTAAACACAACCAGCATGCTCTTTATTTCCTTGTGTGCCATATATATGCATGTATGGCTATATTATGTGTTGTACTGACACCCACCCCACATCACTTATCATACAGGCATGCAACCCTGACTTACCATTACGGCTCAAGCTCATAGTTCGGGAGACACCCACTCTCCACGATGGACGCATGGGTTTCTGCGTGTTGTTCGTGGGTGTCCCCAGACTGGCCAGGAGGCTCCTCCGTGGCTGTGAGTGGGGGCTGGGTTGGTGGCCACCACCTGTCCCGTTTTTGTCTGGCGATTGCAGCGCGCTGTCTTGCATGCGGATCAGGTCTGTGCAGTGCCTGCGGATCTGCTGATAAGTGCGGTTGTATCATGGGCTGTTCACCCTCCTGCAGCATCCTCCCACATCTCCTGGTTTCACTGCCTGCTGACGCTGGACTAAATATGTCATGATTAGTATGGGTATGGTATGATCACCTCCTCCTCCTGTCGACTGAATGCAGGAAGCGGGATCGTGGCATTATCTGTAAAACATAATGATGGTGGAAGGTCACATTTACACTGCTGTGCTGGCATACTGTTGGAGATACATTGCTATGACAAATGCGACATCTGCACAGTAATCTGTGAAGGCACGTGGCGACACCCGATGTGTTGGCTTCACCATTGAGCAGTGTGTCATCATGTCTGTTGCCACCCATCACACTGTTACCGCACCATGTAGATGTTAGCCAGCTGTGGACATGTGTACCTGGCTGCACCTGTGTCCATATCACTGGCATAGGTTTACATGTGGCGTGTGCTCCTGTTCACCTGGGCGCTGTGTATATGTCAGTACACATCCGTCCTGTAGCCATTGTGAGCGTCAGCAGTGGCTCTGTACACATACACATGGACACCTGCACATGCATGTGTTGTGCCATGTACATCCACACAGCACTGTAAGGGTGTTGGACAACTTTGCCACAGCTCACCTGTGTTGCAGCATGTGATAGACATAGGGCAATGTGTAACCATACATTAGCAGGACAGGCCATGCATAGCATGTATGCACACACATTGACCAGTGCATCACACAGCACCTGTGACACCACAGGGTGCATCACCGCCACATTACTGCTGCTGTATGGTTGATAGTGAGAGTGCCTTTTGTCCATTGCACCATGTAGGACTGTGATAGCTCATGCAGCCCTGCTGAGCAGGTCTGCATGGTAGGGCGAAGGTATGCCACATACATGGCGCACTGGGTTGTGATCCACCTGGGGGTTTACGATGACAGGGTAGCTGTCCCATTCCATATGTCATTGCTATGTGTATATGGACATTCAACATGTCTATCGCCATGGTGTGGACACTGGCCTCAAGCGGTATGCTGCACGCTGCTTGCTGAGGGTGTGTCTGGTATGCAGGTATCACACATCCATGCATACACTGTAACCCTGGCAGGTGCTATGTGCTGGGATATTGATCAACACAGTGCTGTATGGACACACACGTTATCCGTGCACATGGATGGTTGCCTGCACTGATGTGGGTACCACATGTGTACATCCAGTGCCTGCTGCCACCCCTATGTCTGCTGCTGCACTGCACACCGCCATCCCTCCTCTGTGAATGTGGTGTTGGGCACAGCATAGGTATCCATGTATGGGGACAGGGATGTTCACATAGCAGGGTCACTGATGGTATCGTCGATCAGACCATACGCGTATGACGCACCCCTCACACATATAACACATTCATATTGTTGTTCACAACGGTGACACAGCTATATTGCTATGCCGGAGACATTCACAGCCATACATACACAAATGCATGCACGTCCATCTGTGGCATGGGCTGGACTATTGGTGTGGTTCAGCACATTACATGTTTGACTGCAGCTGGCGCAGACCTACTGTGCACATGTCTACACGGTAAGCCTGTTCTACAGTAGGCATCTGTGATGTGCTGTGCACATCTCATATCTGCACATTTGGTTGGTGTCCATCGGTCCACGGGCCAGTGGTGGGACACACAGGGATGTTGCTGAACATATATGCATGCAACCCTGTACAGCTGTAACACTAGCCTCTCAGATGCTCATGTGACGTGGACGTGAACACCGTACACACACATGTGGTTGTGGGCAGCCAACCATACCCATCTCCTCCTGTGGGTTGCTATCATCCCACACACTCCTTGTATTGTATGTTCAGGCTATGCACCTATGTGGGGCTTGTGGGCATGCAATACGATACTATATGCCTTTGCACCCATCACAGACAATGTCACACAGGTACACCGGCAGCCGTACACATCACAGCTTGTTGTCAGCACGTCACATGTGGTACACACATAACACATCTCCTGTGGGACATGGTCATTTGTACGGGCATGTCCAGCAGTCACATACCACAGCTACCCTTACATGACGGCTATGCAGGACATGTGTCTGTACAGCTACTGTGACATGTACATGAGCAATGCCCCCCTACCTACATCACATGGTACTACCTGTGGAGTATGTGTGTCTGCATCCATGCTATGGCCATAGATGACAATTGTACATCAATATGTGCAACATACCTCATTGGGGGTTGTCATGTGCACATGTTCTATGTGTCAATGCATTGTTTGTGTCTGTTGGGCGGTCATTGTTGTGCATGGTTTACATGGCTGACATAGCGTACTGTGTCTGATTCCAGGTACATCATTGGGCTACCAGCATTGTACATTTCTACAGCACATTCCAGCCATCATGTAGCCAGCTTAGATGACAGTGGGAGGTGTTCCGCCATGTGCACATATGTCACACAGTACGAGGGTGACTGACACACATTGTCAGGACTGGGTTCTGACTGCTGTGGATGTGTGTACTGGTGTTGACAACCATGACTGCACCAGATGGTGTCTTCTGGATGTGTAACATTCACAACACACACCTACATTCACATAGCAGCACATCGTCCACGACAATGGACATTCCTGCATGAACACTGTGTACGGTATGTCTGTATGACCACTGCATATATCACTGGTAGCCACCAGCATGGCTGCCTACAACAGCGGTGTGTATCCTGTGCAAATATGGGTTACACCTGTCACAACACACCTGTGTCAGATGGCCCTGTAGTGGGTGACAGTGCAGTTCCATACATCATGTTACAGTATACATCGTGCACCAGTATGTTGCAGACATGCGAACGGCTGTGCTAGTCGACATATGCACACATGACACATCACCTGGTACACCGTGTCTGCCTTGCCACTTGCTATTGTGACCACCCTGTGATGACATTGTACGGCCCACATGGACTGGGACATGTGATGGCTCAATGGTGAATTAACCCTCCGGGTGTGTGTCTAGCCAGGTGTCCAGTAGCCAGTGGTCTGCACGCAGGGATAGTGTACATTGGCCTACTCTGTCACTGGGACTGTTGACTATGGTCATACTGTAGTTATGCAGGCATGTGGTGTTTGTCCAGTCTGATAGTCGTGTTCAACCACACTACCGTGGCACACATGACCTGTGGACATCTGCCTAAGGTGTGCAGCCCACATGTACATCTTCACATGCTATGCTGCCTGTGCAGCGGTGTCACATGTCTGTCTCCGCAGGGCTGTCACAGGTAGGCACAGCATGCAGTGATGTGTGACAATGCTTACACCCTCCACTGTGCTGTACACAAGCACTGCACACACAGTACAGCACACATGTCATTTATCTGCAGTGCCTGGGACCTGCCTCCATGCCCTACAGGGCACACCTGCTAGTCCAGATTGTACACAGATCATACCTCTCAGGCACATACCTGGACTGCAACACACACGGGTGGGTGGTTCCCACACCACACAGTGATTTACACACATACTGTATATTCCCAAGACACATTGCATCATAGGTAATCCATGTTCAGATACCCATGTTCGCGACCGCCACGACATTGTGACACGCGACAGTGAATACACTGTACACCACAGGTTACATGCTGGTCGTGTTGGCATACTGTACATTGCACCTAGGACAGTTGCTACTGCTATGTATTGACAGCAACACGCCTTCCCTAGTATGGACCCCATGTACCCACACATGCTTGGCCATGCAGTACACATAGCTGGGTGACACATTACACACATACCATACCTACACTACCCTCGGCATGCACCAAACCTCCATGTGTCTGTGTGCTATGCCTACACACATCCCCCCTCTGTTTGCTGAACATCCATGCTTCTCAGCCCTGCTAGCCACACCCTAAACACACAACCATAGCAGCATGCATGGTACATACACTCTACAGCTGGTATTACTGACATCCACTGACAGAGGTAGTTGATGGCATGGCACCCCGTACGATGGACAGTCTACGTGCCTGTGCCAACACTGATCACAGTGCACTTCTGCTACATTTACACACTGGTAGGGACCATGCTGTTCCACACAGAGACATGGTGGTACTGGCCTTTTCACAGACGCCACAGTGGTATTCCTGTTCCATGCACACGTGCTGTATGGGCACATGTGCAGGCTGTTGCACGGTAGTTATGTTCACATGTGTGTGGTGTGTCACTTGACAGTCATGGTGTGTCCTCATGGTGCATCACATACTCCACAGCTAGCTACCTACACATGACTGCCATACATTGCAGTGTGGGCCCTCACGCAGTGTGGTGGTATGTCTCTGCTGTTTGACTACATCCACATTCAATGCAGCATACAACAGTCATGCAGGCATTGCCAACACAGATGTTGCTGGCATCGCGGCCTGCCAATGGGGTACCTACCAACAATACACACTCTCACTCACTACAGGGTTCCAATCCTTGGCTGACATTGTATTAACCCTGTGGACACATACATAGTACTGCCATGCACATGTCATGTCCGGGAACACAGTCCCAATGTCACCTCAAATCGTAGTTGTTGTATCCCGCCAACCTGGCTGTTACATGTCTCTGCAGCAGCACACTGCATTGACTGCTAGCCCATTCATGTACGTTGTACCCTGACCACCACACTACCACATCTATCACACTACACATGGGTGGTACCGCATTGCACGTGATGGGGCTGCATTTGTACACCCATGACTGGGCCATTCAGTATGCAGCATTGGGCCACATCCTGACATACATGCTTCACACACTCATTGACTACCTGCATGCCTTTACTGGCACCCTTGTTGGGCTTCTGTGCACCACAGCACACCACATCCCATGCTGGCCACCTGTCATACTATTGCATGGGTGGTTGGGGTGGTACAGAGGGTATCACATCAGACGTCATCCAAGCTTTGCCCTTCAGCGCCATTCCACTTTATGGTATTGCCAATGTACACATCCAGCATCACATCGTACGCCATGTGCCTCCTGTACAGGTCACACAGTGGTGCAAGCATATCATGCTAACTACAACAAGTCAGGGACGTGTGACATTGCACAGTCCTCAGTCATGTGGCCCCTCATGCTCACTATTTGCATCATGACACTACCTGCTGTCACAGAGTATTGTCCATGCCTACATATACCACATCTACATACCTGGCAGCATTCTAGCTCATCCTACTCATATTGCTAACAACCATACAGGTGTCAGTGTGGCAGATATATCATGTAGATATCATTGCATCAGTTACATCACACATAGTGCATACACATCACCTTTGCATAGTGACAGTCATGCAGTGTGTATCACATGGATACTGTCCCTATACATGCATATCACGTTGTACATGGTTGCTGTACACACACATGCCCCACATGGTGCTGTGGTTGCCATATTCCACCATGGCGTGGGTACACATGTGCAGGACCACGCATTTCTGGACCGTATGTCTAGCTGATACCTTGGGTGCCCTTGTACCTGTGCCATACACACATGTACACGGGTCAGTGTTACAATAACACATATGTGGTGTACCTTACACAATGGATACAACGCTACATGTCTCAGTATAGTCATGCTGTGATGTCTACCCGGCTCAGACAGTTTACATATGCAAATGACAGTCATGTAACACATCTGTACTCACCTGCATACCACTAACACAGGGGTGTAATCTACTCTGCCATGGGCCATGTTCTCCAGATTACTGATGCATGTAGTACTCCTACATGGCGTTTGCAGTGGGCAGGGTGGGAGGAGCAGTCCTGCATGTGTGCACACATGCCACATTGCTCAGCCCGGGCGTCTGTGTGACATCCACAGACTGGACACACACACCGTGTTGCGGGACATAGGTCCTGTGCACATCCCACAGGGGCACACTGTGTCACTAGTCATGTGATAGCTCCCTTGCTGGTAGGGTGACACAGACCCATGGTACCACCACAGCGGAAGTACTGTATAGACATACAGTTGACATCCACTTCTGCCGTTCAGTGGACACTACCATGGGGTGACACTACTGTGTACATTGCACATGTGTTTACACACTGCCCTGCCGGACATCATTGTGGCACACATTGCACCTGCTATGGAACGTTTGTACATGGTTACTTGCTGTTCCCTCCATTTCGGTACCTATTCTGCTACTACACTGTCCCATATGTGCAGGCCATACATATCTTGTTTATGTACATAACATTAGGCCATCCCTCCATCATGCATGCTATGCCTGTGATACTGTCTATGATTTCTGAACATATCCATCATGACAGCTTTGCATTACACATAATTGACATAGTCACCCTACTGCGTGGGATACTGCAGTAACGCCGTGTGCACATTCCGTATGACATCGACGGTATATGCCCATGCACATGTGTGCTGTGACACTATACATACATGGCCTATCCCTGCTGTGGGGCTTCATTGTTCGATATCCACTGACAGCATCGGGCGTGGGTGGTGGCATTGTTCTGTGTTTGGAATCCCTATGGCGGACCTTGGGTTATCACGCCTGTGTACATGTTGTCCCACTGCTGTGCACTTGTCCACAGTCGTTGGTATGCTCAGCTGCTTAGCATTACATAACCACCTTTCACCACTCTCTGCCTAATGGGCAGGTATCTTTACTTACACACCTCACTCACATACAGTGCAGATTAGTCATACGTATCATGCGTTACACATCAGTACATCTCGTGGGTTCGACATACCTTTCCGGCCTTCGCTTCTGTATTCGTCAATATCTTCCTCTCAGTATTTCCTTTCAATAGCGTTTGTGTTCGCTATGAACATACGGTTTGAATATCCAGGGAGTCTTCCTTTTATTCGTCGTCACCTGAGGCATGTGGGTTCATCACGCCAATAGCTGTTCCTCGGTGTGTACTTATACGCATATCAGTGGTGATCCTCCTCCATTTGTATCGCTACCGGAAACTAGGCCATGGTTCATTCCTCGGTGGCCGTTAGTTATTTGCACTACCTTCTGGGGATGGTATGTATTGTGTAATGTTTGTGTGACTGCATACGCTATGTGTGGTGTCAGGTACATTACGCTGTGGTGTTAGCCGTGGATTGTTGCGCGTTGGGTATGGTATTCTGTTTGACATGTGGGTGTCCGTGTCCTGGCGGGGCCTGTCGATGGCATTGTGCATTCAGATGTGTAACATAGCTGTTATATTCCTGTACACAACGGATGCAAGGATGCATCAGCTGCTGCTAGTGTTTCCCACGCTGCTTGCTGGCGGGTATGCCGTCATTGACTGCCTGTATGTTTTTGCTGCGGTTTTACCTGTTATCCCTTTGATATGTGCGATGGGTATATCTGCGGATGTGGGTGACGGTACGGGTGTGGGTCTTGCATTTATACATACAAGATATGCTTGTGTGTGTGCTCCATCCCTGCTTGGGGAGCTGCAGGTTACCTGTCTGTTGTTCTGGGAATGTTTGTTTTGTTGATGTCGTGTGGTGTCGGTATCGCCTGCATGTGTGCTTCCTGCACGTATTCCTCCTTCACATCAGTTATATATCTGCGGATGTTCGTCCGCGCCTACTATCCATTGGCATTTTGTCACTGATAGTTACGGTGATTGTGGTCCCATACTTGGACGGCCTGTATGCTACCGGTAGCCTCCTATTTGTGTGCCGCTTGCTTACTTAACGTCGTGGAACACACAGCGGTATTTACGGACCGTAAGTGTTCACGATCGGTGCCGGATAGCACATTTGTATTTTCGCCGTACATGCCTGATGCTGTGTAACGCGTTGCCGACGTATCGTGTTGAGTCTACCATATGGCCGCCATACATACGGTCATGGTTTGTACATGCATCCTTTGCATCTCCTGTTGGCTATGGCCCTGTGGTACATTCTGGGACATTTCCGCTTGCATCGTTTTACGCCGCCACGCCAAGATAGCCACTGAGGAGATGTCAGTACTACTTTGTGGGTACTGCTGTACATACGCCTATGGTTCCTGTACTGTATGCCTACGCATGTTATTACACTCCGCCTGTGACATGTCACCTACATACACATTTTACAGTGGCACACACATTACACACACACAGCGGAACACACGACAACCTCACCTCACACATACACATATTGCCGCCATGGCTCTCAACCTTCCATTTCCAAAATGAGGAACACACACATTACTAATGTGGAACAAATGGGCATAATGTGGAACACATACTAATGGCATACTAACAACTTCAGCTAAGTAGGTCATAGGATGGTTAAAATATGCTGATTTACTTACAATGAAGAACCTTTAATGAATTACTATGATTAATTTCTATTTACCAGGATGTCATTTAAATACATTCCTAACAATGAATGTTTGACAGACATTTTCAATGTGGAACTTTGAGGAACTGCGAGGAACATGAACTGTTTTAGACCCCAAATGAGGTACGCTCCTCATAATGACGTACACTTGACTGGTATGCTTGCCGCTTTCGCCGACGGTTGCACACAATACCTACGTTGGCGCATCACCGGCGGCGGCGCGTACCTCCGCACTCATATCCTATGGATATGACACGCATATCCGCTACTGTACCGTGGACTGGTGATTATCCCGACATGCGGATATGTGTTGATGCAGGTTGACATTTCCATGGCTGGCGTTCCCTGCTCTGCCCACCCTCCCGGATGATCGGGTTGTCGGTCACTATGTTTACTATGTGGAGATTTCGCTTACTTATCTGTGAACTTGCATCCCTGGGTTCCATATTAACCTGTTGTACTTTATATCTGTGTATGTGTACATATATTTCTACATGTGTACTGATATCTATTTCCATATCTGTGTATGCACATAAGTACATATGTGGTCGACTTGCGGCGATAGTGGCAGCATCTACGCCGTGTGCTGTAGAACTGGCGTGCGGTGAGGTGTTGGCGTTCCATGCTCTGCTGGCTATTGGGTGTGCAGTGTTTGGGTGGTGCCTTTGTTGGAGTCACACATAGGTCCGGCCATACGGTACACATTATGGGCGGACATGTTTGTGTGGCGTCCATTTCACTGTGTGTGCAGGTAAGGAGGTGTCAGTCCATGGGGCCCTACGCTGTCAAAGTATGTGCTATGCGTTCCCTCTTTGCCAGGGCGTGGGCATATTGGGTATGCCTCCGTCTACCTATTGGGGCTGGCACAGCGTGTTCATGGCGCTGAACGCCCTGTGCCTGTGCTTGCCTTGGCAGTTGTGGCGGGCTTGGTGGCCCTACACCATTATGTCCCTGCAGCAGCTGTTTCCGCAGAATCATATTGTGTAGCATACAACATACTATGAATATGTGGGCACATGTGCCTGGAGAGTACTGCAAGGCTCCACCGGATGTATCCAAGCACCGGAACCGTGATTTCAACATCCCAAACACACGCTCTATGATTATTCTGGTTTGTGCGTGTGCCTCATTATGGCGTTCTTGCATGTGTGTGTGTGCATTTCTGATGGGTGTCATTAGCCACGGCTCCAGTGCATAGCCAGCATCCCCCACAAGGTGACCTTGTGTGATGTCCCCCCTGGCGAATACCTGATACAGCTGTGAGGCATGCCAGATATGGGAGTCGTGGTAGCTTCCAGGGCTGCCAGCACACACATCCATGATAATGCCCAGCGCATTGCACACAACCTGGCAATTGATGGAGGGGTATCCCTTGCGGTTTGTGTAGCGTCTACCCTGCTCCCCGGGCGGTGACTTGATTTCTATGTGCGCATAGTCGATCGCACCCAGTACCTCCGGTATTGTGCCACACGGTGGAAGCGGCGCATATTGCTAGCCAACTCCTCCTGAGATCTGGGGAAGTTTATATACTCATGGGCATGTCGTAACATGGCATCCAGGAACTGGTGTAGTACCCTAGATGCTGATGCCTGTGAGATACCCATTATATCCCCGGTTGGCCTTTGAAAGGTACCTGTAGCCAGTATTCGCAAGCTCACACATACCTTTGTGTCCACTGGGATGGGCTCCCCTCTGTTGTCTCTTGTTCTCAGGTGTGGCCGGCACAGCTCCACTATTTGCTGTAACGTGTCCCTGTCCACCCTGTAGCTCTACTATCTCCAGGTCTTGCAGCCCCTGGTAGGTCACCCTTGGTCTGAACACTCTCCTTCTCCTGTGAGGCCTACGGTAGTTGTCGGCACCGCCTTCCGCAACTCCGTCTGTCTCTGCCACATACCTATGCATCATGCCACGGCGGCACCCACCATATACATATTAAAAGTTCCCGTGTGTTTACACCCTACGGTGCGGCGTTTGGGAAATCGCTGTGTGTTGTGTGCATTCACACTTTATACTGTTGTGCTGTATACCCGGTGATGTCATTGGGTGTGTCTGTGCAGCCGTATCCATGGATTATTTTCGGTGTTTTACGGTTGCACCTGCAACGGTATTGCCTTTAGTGTTACATTACAGTTGCCTGCATTGGCTTAGCTTTGCATCTTACATTACTGCATCCTGCAGGCACATGGCATATGATGCATTTTATCTGCAGCCGCAGTTATGCTACCTCTGTACTTGGCTGTGCTATTTCGGTTCTTTGCTCTTTGCATTTCTACTACATCCCCTACTATCTTTGCATTCATATGCCTCCCCTTTCCCGTTATGCAGGGGTCTGCATGCAGAGTTGTCAGCTGCCGCTTTTCCCTTCCTGGATTGATTGGTGTTGATTGCTCATTACGGCTCCAATTACACTGCTTCCGCATTTCATATTCTCCGCATTACCTTCCTATATCTGTGGTTGTTGACGGGAGGCCGTCACATGACTGGGTTGGGAACGAGTCATCCTCGTGCACATGCATCTGTGCACGCATTATGTACTCTCAGCGCATCTATTTCCTCACACGCCGGTCCTGCTGCTGTGATGTGCATTGTACAGCCCAGGTTTGCTGGCCTCCAATATGCTTCCTCCTACAGTGGCACACCCCTCTGCGATTGACATGTATGTCGTGTAGGCCACTCCTCTGTGTAGTACCGCTCGCCGCTTGCTCCATCCTTACACCGGCGCCAGCTTTGCGATTCACTATTATCTGCCTCATTTGCATGGCATTGACTGCTAATACATGGTTACGGCGCCGAACACTGCTACCACTCCTTGGCAACCCTTGCGCTGGGGTTGAGGCTTTCCATACATACTATGGTGTGTGGTGGCTGTACAGCTGATGTGTATTATACAGCTCTTTTAGGACATTGTCATATTATTTCATTGCTTTGCACCTTCTGTACACATATCCGGGGTTCTGCTGTGGTTTCACGCACATGACATTTTTGTCATTATTTACAGTTTGTGCATGTTTTCTTTGGACATTCTCGGTGCCTTCGCCATTGGCATATTGCACCTGTATGATACCTGACGCTGACAGCCTTCCGCTACTCCTTGGTCATGTTTGGGTAAATGTAAACCGCTTTTTCGGTTTACATTGCCGTCTACGCTTACGCATGCCCCACTTCGTGGATCGCTATTTGCCTTCATTTGCATGGTGCAATACCGCACACAGTTTGATTAGCATACCTACACCGGGCGGCAGGTCGCACGCCGGTAGTGCACGTGGGATTGCTTCATACCTGAATCGCTCAGTGGCCATATTTGGCTTTATAAAGCTTTGTGGTTGTCCTTTGCCTGTAAAGCTATTTTTTTCTTGAAATTTAGCCTTTGAAGTATTAATTAACCCTGCTAGCTGCCTATTTAGATTGATCAGAGGGCTTTTAATATGTATGGCTTTGTTCCTCCTATGCTTGGCCAAGATTTTTTTTCTTTTGTTGTATAACTGATATTGTGATTCCACCAGGGTGGTTTGTCTTTTGTATTTGTCGTATTCTTAATATGAGTGAGCACAGCTCACACTATACAGCTATCAGTATGGCTGTACACAGATTTTATAAATAACTCAGTGTATTCTGTGGTGTTTACTGGGTTTGCGGGTACTTGGAATTTAATCAAGGTAGAGAGAGGTATGCCTTGGAATAATTCCTAAAGGTTTTTGGTTTCACTGGATCACTGGATTTAATCTTTATTTCAAGTAATACTACCTTGTAGTCAGATCTGATGAAGATATTACATTGGGTGAAGAACATTGGCTCCCTATGTTCATGAATACAAGGTCAAGGATGTTTGTACCCTTAGTAGGAGAATGGACCAACTGTTCTAGGATGTTGGTATTAACAAAGTTTAGGAATCATTGAGCTTTTGCATTAAAAGTAGTCTAGGATTCCCAATCTATACAGGTATAATTGAGATCCCCATGAATATCATATTTGTGGGAGAGTATTGTAACATTTGGATACTTATAAGGAATACATTGCTTCACCATGCTTATTGTTTGGTCCAAGGACTTAGGCAAGATATTTGCCCTTAAACCTGAGAGATCTAGATGGGGAGTACCACAGCATTATTGTTGGGTTCCTATTAGCTTGTCAAACACTCAAAAGAGAGAATGTTCTTTGATCGACAGCTAAAAGATGAAACCACAAAAGGTTGGACAGCCGGAACAGCGATTTTTTTCCCAGGGAAAAAAATCGCTGGGCCATTGTCGGGACTTTGCAGTTTCCTCCACTGTGGTGCGATTTTGGAGTTGGTGTATTCCCCCCACTTTATTTTGTTTGTGGATTTGTTTTTTCGGGGGCAGTGATTTTTCCCTAGGAAAAAAAATCGCTATTCCAACTTTTGTGGTTTCATCTATTAGCTGTCGATCAAAGAACATTCGATCTTTTGAGTGTTCGGCAAGCTAATATTAACCCATTATTGTTTTCAGTGGTAGACGTTTGTTTGGGTGATGAAGTATACTTTGTGCCAGTTTAAGTTGTTTAAATTTTGATGGTGGCAAATTCAAACCAGTTCAGTTTGTTGAGTTAATGATGGGTTTTACTTGGAAGGTGGGTTGCAAATGTTGATATTTCGTTATAGCATTGTTCCAATTTTCTTAAAAGGAAGTGGTTGACATTTATAAGTATGGGAGAATCACTAGAGAGTTGACAACAGATATGAGAGAGCAGTGGTCTTTCTAAATTGCAAGATGAGGTAGGGAGTTGCTTTGTAGGTGAAGGATAATTTTATATTTGTCTTTTTGATAGTATTTTAAATGAGTATATGTGTGTGACATTCTTAAGTCTAGGGTTTTGTCCAGGTGATAAAGCAAAAGTATTTTTGTGATCAAAGTATTGTTTTGAAATGAAAAGTAGAATTTTTGTTTTGTTTTGTTTGGGTTCATTAAAAGATTAGACTTGTTTAGAAAAGGTTTGATGGAGAAGTAGAAAAGTTGTGTGTTCATTTCTAGGGAGGGTACGCCATTGGAGTGGAATGGATTAAAGTGGAGTTGTTCATAGGAAAGTACTAGGCTAACTGCCCTTGTATGCCATTTTAAGCCTAGCCAATTTCCCCTTGGTGAGAAGCAAACCATGTACTTCTTGTCTGTGAAGTAAACACCTTAACTGTTATGTCAACCTCAACCCCTGCGTACTGAACCAGGAAGTCTTGCCGCACTGCAGTATATAGAGGCTATTTATAAAAAATATTGAAGAGAAGTGGACATAGGACTGAGCCATGATGGATACCAGTGGTTATGGGTAATATTTGCCATCTGACACATTGTGGCCAACGTTTGAGAGTTTTATGGAGAGACCGAGGTAGGGTAATGCTTGTAGCAGTTTAATACGGAAGTGTATCAAATGCTTTGGATAGATCCAGGAATGTGGATGACACTTGTTTACCTTCATCCCTAAGCTGACTTATTGCTTTGTTGAAGGAGAGAAGAGCTGTAGTGGTGCAAAGCGTAGGGTAAAAGTCATGTTAGATAAGATGTCATTACCTAGAAGATACTTTGGCAGATGTATATGTGTACTTGTGTGATTTTTAACAATGGAGAGTGAAAGTGTGGCTGTCCATTGATAGTTGGTAAATTGTACTGCTCGTTCTCCTTTATGTAGTGGGATAATACATGTTTTTTGTCATAGATTGGGTACATATGATTCTAACAACATTCCAACATGGACCTGTTGATTAGTATTGATATGGATAGGCTGTGGCATCTGTAGCAGACGTTAAGGATTCAGCATAAAGTTAGTTGTCTGCTAATGTTGTCTGTTTCAGTTGTAATAGCAGTTTTAGCATTATTTTGGTTTCATCTGGTTGAAGAGAAAATGCTGAGGTAGTATAAATGAACTGAAGGTTATCTAATGTGTCATCTGCTGATGTTACTTGGGAGCTGAATTGTTGAATGATGCTTTAGTTTATTTCGTTTGGTATTGTATTTGGCTGTGTAATTTTTTTAGGTTTCAGGAGTTTGTTTATGGCTTCTCAATAACCTTTTGTGTAAGAAAGATTGTTATTTTGGAGTTGGGTGAAAAAAGTTTTTTTGTAAATTTGGATAAGTTTCTTGAATTGATATTTCAGCTGTCTGTATGTCTTGTAGCAACTTTCAGTTTTGATATTCACCATTGTTTCCATGCTTTATCACTTCCTTGTATTAAGTGTTTAGTGTTTCTAGTAAGCCAATGGGTTGGATTAGGTCTGACACTTTTTTCCTTAATGGAGCCTGAGTATTGAGAACTGATAGAAAGTAAAAATTATAAATTTCAACTGCTTTATATAGATGTAAGATATTTGGGGAATACCAGTTGACTTGCCTAAGTGTAGAGGTAAAGGAGGTTAAGTTTAAATTTGAGAGGTTTTGAACTAGTTCATACAAGATGTTTTTATATCTTTTGATCATTGTGAAATGGCATATGGGGAATTATGATCACTTAGGGAGTCTGGCAGTAAGCCTGTAGCTATGTTTTTTTCAGGGTATTGCTTTATTTCCAGTTAAAGACTATATTATTGTAAATCTTTTTATTAAATTTAATGGGGGAAATTAAACAAGTGAAATTATGTAGACTGCTTGTGTTAGAGTAATCAGTTTGACTTGTCCAATTATTATTAAAATCACTGAGTATGATATATTCTGGGGTGATTTATATCTACAGTTATGGAGGAATTGGTATTTAGTGGGATGTAAACTGCAATTTCACACAGTGACTTGATACTATATGAGGGTAGATTTAGATATACCTCTAAGATGTTGGCATAAATAATACTTAGTCTGCCACCTGTTTTGTTGAATCTGTCAGACTTGGTAATATATGGAAAAATGTATTGGGTGTTGTCTTTGGTTGAGTTTATTGCTGATTGGATGATGGTGATGGATGTAAGTGGGAGTGGCTATGAATGTATAACAGTAATTATATTGTGGTCAGTGGAATGGGGCAGGAAGAGCAAAATTAAGCCATGCATAACACAGCTGAGTAGAACTAGGCTAGCACCAAAACAGAAAAAAGCACAAAAACAAAACAGAACACTCCACAGAGTTTTTTGGATAGCTAATCATAGTTCATAGTTTATTACTAGGCTAACTGGTCTTGTAGGCCATTTTAAGCCTAGCCAATTACCCAGTGCCAATGTCAAGACAGTGTTCCATTTGGAACCAGTTAGAGATGCTCCTCAAATAGTAGGTATCTCGTTTGCAATAGGGCCTAAGCCACAAATGCATGTTAACCTTTTTTTGGTCAGAAGCCTGGATTGACAGTATGAGTCAGTTTTCACTTGCTCTAAATGATTACTTTGATAGCTTTTGGAAATAATAAATTAACTACAAAAACATTTTTATTTCAGACATGATACTGAACTTCAGCAGTACACAGTGAACAATGCATTTGGTGCAATGTTTGCACCAAATTCAAAGCTTAGTACATATTTGTTCATTTCATCTTTATACTACATTATATTTTCATTACCTTTCTGATCATAAACATTAAAAAGAATCACTTCCATTATCAAAATTTGAGTTCAATGTATCCCTTTTAATATTTTGACAATTTATTTGTAGAGGTTATCCTTTTTCTTCGTTGGCTGAACTGCATTCTGATGTACTACATGCACAAAAACACTGATAAGACTGAGTAACATTATCACATGCTTATCTTGTTTTTGGATGCTGTTTGCTGGGTTCCAGTCAGTTAATCGATTTTCTTAGGTAATCAAAGTCATGATCTGATGTTATGTTGCACTGAACACTCTTTATTGAATAGTTCATGTATGATTAGTGTGGTGTGGTGGGTAAAGGAATATTCTCCTTATTTCCAGGGGGTGCATACCTCTCAACCTGAAACATCAAAAATCTGGACAAGGCCCATGAAAAATAGGTACAAATCTGTACGCTGATTAACATCAAATTTTATACATAATTACATAACCCCGCCCACTCCAATGGAATTGTGGGATACAAACTTTCAAACACAAATTGAAGAACACGCAACCAAAATATAGCACCAGAGTCCCCTGCAGCCATTCCAATGTCCCATTACCTGTCTGTTTTGTCCCATTTACCATAAACACTAATGTGTACATACTGCTTTACTTCTACAATGATTATTTGGATTTTATTTTTACATTTTATAGCACAATGCACAAACACTAATAGACACATGCTAAACAAGAAAGCTGCTAAACAAAACAATACTGTCTCACAATGAAAATAGATTTGGCATTAAAACTTCTCTGCCCTTGAAATTCACATTAATTGAAACAGCATTGAAACCCACAATCATACAAAGAAAATGCATCTGGCCAGTTGTGGATAAAGATTACATTTGGGCTGTTTTCATATAATTGACCCCTTGCACACAAAACAAGAAACATACATGTGTTCTTTGATAGACCTTCCTGAATTTATTAAATTATATTCCTTTTATAATATAGCACACTTGTTAGACAGAGTTAATTTTAAATTTGTTTGAACATTTTCCAGTAGGCAATGAAACAAAATGCATGAACCAATAATGACAAAACTGCCCAATTCAGAACATGTCCCATCATAAATGTCTACTTCCACACCCCATCTGGCCAACATCTGAAGCCCCCCACACCATACAGGTTATGTCTGTCTTTCGCTTGTGCTCAGCCTCAGTTAGAACAAATGTTAAGTGCACTCAGCATTATTCCATACACTTCCTAGTTCCTCCATTGAGGCACATAATTAAATTAGTGCAATTACTGCTAAATGTAATGCTTTATACAAGCAGTAGCTATACACAATTTATCACAACAAGTAGTCTAAAAAGAATGGTGCCCATAATCAAACCCAAATCTGTTAGAGGGGTAATTTCTCTATTGCTACAACAGCCTGTCCCTTGAAGTTCTGCTGTTATACAGTGTATCCCAAAACCTGCAACACCTTAATTCAGACAAGACTCTTCTAACATTCAATGAAAAAGCCTTAACATATGTCTTTTGCAGACATGTTTGTAAAATAGTTAGATGTGGTAATAATGCTTGAATGTTTTGGATGTTGCACAGCTATGCTATTTTTATTTGTTGATGAGAGAACACTGCTACAGTTAATTCTTATTGTCCTTGTATAAATGTGATCCGAAAAACTGATCAGATATCATAAAGATACTGCTTCTGTGTAGTATCATGGTTCTCTGTTCACATAAGACATATAATGATCACTTACTGTTGTGGAACAAGGAATGAAAACTGAAATAAGGTGACTTCTAAAACAGCTGTAATCATGAATCACAATTTAGTTCTGACAACAAACCAGTACTGGTAACACAACATATTCACTGGTCCTACATAAAGGTATGCCACTTAGAAATCCTTCCAAAGATGTTGCTACTATGCATGCACCCCAAAAAAGAGTCTACATCTACGGAAGAAGTTGATTAAAAGACTGGTAATGTCATCTTTACAGTAGTAAAATCTAAATATTGGGCAGAATAAAAATTATACTGAAAAGGCATTACTTGCAAGTCACTTCAGGCCCATTGACACTGAGAAGAATAACACAACACATACACACACACACACAGACACACACACACACACACACACACACACACACACACACACACACACACACACACACACACACACACCTCTCTTGATGAGAAGAAACAGTACCTTACAAGCATACTCTGTTCGTAGCGCTTGTTTCCTTCAGCAACCCAGAAAAGGAGCTCCTAATAGCAGCTTGCAGATGCTTCATTCACAGCCACAGATGAAGCTTCAGTAAGAAGCCCAGAAAATTAACTCCTAATAGCAGCTTGCAGATGCCAGGAAGGCCCTTCCTTAAGTAAGCAGTAGAAAACTAAGCAGCTCGCAGATGCCGGAATGGAAAGCCTTAAGTAGCACCAGAAAAGGAAAGTTCCTTCAGTGCATAACTGCCAGGAAAGTCCTTCACGTTCCTTCCTTCAGTGCATAAGTACATGGGCAGCTCCCAGATGCCGGGAAAGCCCTTCACAAATCGCGACATTCCTTTCTTCAGTGAATAAGTACAGTAGTACATGGGCAGCTCACAGATGCCGGGAAAGACCTTAACATTCCTTCAGTGTGCCGCAATTCCCGCAAACAGATTTCAAACAGCCAGTCAGCCGGAAAGCCCTTGAGCTCACTCTGACAGGCTGACATCATCGCACACGTGATGACATCAGCTCCGAAAGCACGGAAAATTTAAAAACCTGGAAAAAATCGGAAAAAAGGGGGTTCCACTCAGTAATCATGACGCCACATTATTTGGACCTCAAAACTCGGTAAAAAACGAGTAATTCGGTACGGTTGGGAGGTGTGTGTGTGTGTGTGTGTGTGTGTGTGTGTGTGTGTGTGTGTGTGTGTGTGTGCGCGCAGGGATTCTTTCTCCTTACAAAAATGTTTTTGTTTTAGTTTTGATCGTCCATACGTCAACTACTTGCAGTCAGCAGTTTGTGATAAGATTTACTTTCTACACAATTAACTAACATATACTCTGTTTGCCATGAACAACTGTTGAGTTCTGTCTCCAAATGCTGACAGTGATTCCAGGTTTAATGTAAAAGTGTCAGTGCTGCACAACATATATTTTTGCAACTATATGACACACTAATTTCTGGCATTATTTACTGACTGTAGTCCAATGTAATTTACCAGAAAATGAAAAAAAAATTATGAAGGACGGGGCAAAGACATGAGGCAAAATCAGTGAAGTTCTACGAAAACAAGGACAGTTGAGGTATGAGTGGATGTTATTAGATGATTGCTGCACTCGTACACCAGTACATTTTATATTACAGCTTGCCTAATTTATGAAATGTCATTTCTGTCAGCATTCTTACAGCAGTCATTTTAATATGACCCTTTTGGACATGCAGGTCTTCTTATGTAAAGAGCTCCCACTTCTGGGAAATGGTCAGTATTGAAGGAGATATGAATGTTCACAACTTGGTGAGAAGTTACCATAAGAATATAAAAGTTATGATCTTGAGATGAGTACAACACAGATCCTCTGGATGTATAATTTATAGTGACGTATTAGGCAGTACACAAAATATAGGCCAAGTGTTTTTACATTCAGGTTGTAGCTAGTTTGCTACCAGTTACATCTGGATAAGGTATCCTAGGACCTGTTTTTACATAAAAAATGTTGCTGTATGATATGATGTACTAAGAAGGAGCTTTGCATGTTGGATAACTTTAATCTGAAACAACCAGTGGCAGATGTGTTCGTTGCTACCCACATTTTTAGGCAGATGCATTTCTGCTATGCTGAGGAAGACTGCAATAATACTGGCTGGAGATCTGATATAAATTACAGTGCCTGATCGCATCCTGTCATGCTGTTAGCTGTGAAACCAGAATCCATTATGAGCCATCCATTTCAGACTCCCTACAGATAAACTGGATTTTCCACACTTACTGGAATACTTACTCATCTGAACAATAGGTAGCAACTCAAGATAAAGTTTTGCTTGGTAGCTTCTCCTCAACCCTCCCCCATTGGGGTGCTTTGTCTTTCACATACCCTTATTACATACACTATCCTGTCCTTGCCTATTTAAGTGGTACAGTGTGAAATATTTTCGCTTAAAAACCTCAGCTTTGGCCGGCTAAGAACTTGCTGTATTCAACTGGACGATAAGAGAATTTAAGTACCTTTATCTGCACTTTTTTCAAAAAATACAGTATTTAAATTGATTTTAACTGTGTGTTGCAGGAATATTAACTGAACTGGAAGTTAGTTAGTGTTTGCTGAATGTTGTTATTTGCTAGTAATTACAGGTGTGTGTGTGTGTGTGGGGTAGCCACATTCTTTGATTTCCTGTCCTGCCTATTTAAATGGTACAGTGTGAAATATTTTCTGCTTAAAACCTCAGCTTTGGTCAGCTAAGAACTTGCTGTATTCAACTGGACGATAAGAGAATTTATACCTTTATCTGCACTTTTTTCAAAAAATACATTATTTAAATTGATTTTAACTGTGTGTTGCAGGAATATTAACTGAACTGGAAGTTTTGACTCTGCTCTTCAGTTAGTGGCCTTGAAACTGCCCACCCTCTTGTAAATTTGTGTTTGATACTCCTTCTGGGCCCATCTCATTTGCTCACCAACTGAGTGCAGTGAGATCATATTCTGATTTCAGGCACTCCTACTGTGTACAAAGAGAGCATCTGGGAAACGGAAAAAAAATTTAAGCTTGTTTCCTGCCTTTCCTCTTAAGTGGTATAGACTATTTGTAGGCTTCTGAGCCCCCATGCCCTTCTGTGTCGGAGGGAAGCCTTCTAGCTTAGTTTTTTTTCTTATAACTAGCCAGTTTTGTAGTTTCAGCACTCAAATCTGTTTCTTTGATCTCAGCACTTGTTCAGAAAAAAAAAGAATTTCATCTGCTTTTACTGTACTTGTGTTTCTACCTACTTTATTTTACTTTTGCATCATCTTAAAAGTACTCAATTGTATTTATTACTGCTTGGTGTAACTCATTCTAAGCCTTTTGGTTTAAACACTTGGGCTTTGGACCAGTTGTTTTGCACTGAGAGGGTTTGTGGTCTGCACTGTAGTGGCAGAACAAGTAGCTTACATCCTTCTAGGTTGGGAACTGCTGATTGAGGGCTCAGTGTCTGTTATTCTAAAAGTGTATTAATTCTGGTTTAAGCACTTGGGCTTTCAGGCCAGTTATTTTACATTAAGAGGGTTCGTGGTCTGCACTCTGTGGGAGGAGAGGCTGGACTCTGCCCTTCTGAGCTGGGAATTTCTGGTTAAAGGCTTATAGTGCATGCATATCTGAACTGCTTCTACTGAAGTTGGTGCGCCTTGTTTGCTGTGGCATAGACTGGATTCGGGCCTGCTGGATCTAGCTTTGTTTGTGTAACTTGAGCACTAATCCAGGCATTCTCTAAAGTATTCAATTGTATTTATTACTGCTTGGTAGTAACTTGATTAAAGTGTAGCTATCATTCTAAGTCTTTTGGATTAAGCACTTGGGCTTCAGACCAGTTGTTTTACATTAGGAAGGTTTGTGGCATGCACTGTGGTGGCAGGACAGGTAGCTTTCATCCTTCTAAGTTGGGAACTGCTGATTGAGAGCCCAGTGTCTGTTATTCTTAAAGTGTATTAGTTCTGGTTTAGGCACTTGGGCTTCAGGCCAGTTATTTTACATTAAGAAGGTTCGTGGTCTGCACTCTTGTGGGAGAAGAGGCTGGACTCTGCCCTTCTGAGCTGGGAATTTCTGGTTAAAGGTTTATAGTGCCTGAATATTTGAACTGTATCTTACTGAAATTGGTACACCTTGTTTGTTGTAGCATAGACTAGATCCAGGCCTGCTGAATCTAGCTTTGTTTATATGCTTGTTGTTTGTTTGCTTGTTATTTCCCTGGAACGCTAATTCCACCTAATACATGGCTTCTCAGCGCTTCTGTGGATCACTAGTGATATCTGCATTGCTTACTGTACTTATTTCCTTGTTTCACTTGAAAGAAAGTTACTGTTTGTCGATTTTGCATTTAAGTTACCTGTAACACATTGCACTTCAGTTACCTGGCACTTGCTCACCAAAGCAATTATATGTCAGCACTAAAAATTAAAAGCACTACACCCTCACTCCCCACTGGCCCTTGTTTTCAATTATTAAGGAATTCTAATATTATTCTAGCATGTCCAAAGGTCAGTTGTCAATCTCCTCTCTCGGTCCAGTTGGTGAATCTGGGAATCGTGAGGCAATGTTACAACTGCCTCATGTACACAGACAACCCTCTCCTCCTCCCAACAAATTCCAACACATGAGATGCAACCATATAGCCAAACTGGAGGCTAAGCTCTTCAACTCAGTACTGGCATAACCAGTCAGGAGGAGAAGGAAACCACACTCACTACAATTCCAGTCTCACATAGACCTACCACGACAGCAAACCAAACACATAATCACACAAAAACATACACGGAGGCTCTAAATAAAGATCTGCCTAAGCAGCAGAGACCTCCAAAGCAGACACCCAAGCAACCGCTACCCCAAAACAAAACGCGGCAACACATATCTCACAAAGCCAGTGTGTCAACAGTCACAGCCCTTAAGACTAAACAACACACCTGATACACTTGTAATAGGTGACTCTATCCAGGCACACTGACGCCCCGCCACCAGGCTGAACAAGGAGAGGGTCACGGTGAGCAGCCTGTCGGGCGCTAGGATCCGCCACATAACACAAGCACTCAGGTCACCCAAGGCAAGTACAAATATGACTCAGTCATTGTCCATGCTGGTGTGAATGACCTGAGACGCACTCCCCTGGACTACATGAAAAGAGACATAAAGGAGCTCTCTGAGCATGTAGCCCAGGCCGGTATGACCCTGACCTTGAGTAGCATCTACCCTCACCAAGAATGATGCCACAATATGAAGACAAGATGATCAATTTCAACAATTGGCTTAAGTACTGGTGTCATTCAAAGGGGATCCAATGCCTGTCAGCTTGGGATGATATGCTGGACAAGCCACGATGCTTCGCTAGGGACGGCTTGCACCTGTCACCCTGGGCTTTCGGATATTGGCAAAGGCTCTGTTACCCCATAGTGCCTTTTTAGGCAAGGCTCAAAAGACAAACCCACCTCCATAGGTATCACAAGGATAAGAAACTAAGAGTAATGCTACCAACGCCAGAAGTCTAAACCTCAAGATGCACGCACTTGAAACTCTCCTTAGCATGGAGAACATCGATATCTGTGCAGTAACAGAAACCTGGTTCAGGGCTCCCGAGAGCACCCCAGCACTACCAGGTTATACCTCATACCATGCTTTTCGCCCCAAAACTTGGACCGAATCCACAAAAGGAGGGGGGAGTATCGATATTCATCAAAGATACCCACACCTCCAGGTTGGTGGCAAAGCACCAAGCATCAGAGACTATCCATGTGCAACTAACAGTGGGTAAAACTGCCTTCCAGTTTATAGCCTGCTACAGACCACCCTCCCAAACCCAGGAACCCCACTGGGCCTTTCTGAGAACACTGGAAAATATGAAGGTCTCTCCAAACACCATTATATTGGGCGACTTCAACTACCCAAACATAGACTGGGAGCATTACTCTAGCTCCAACACCCTAGCCCAAAGGTTCCTAGAATTTATAAACTCAAATGCTATGGAACAACTTGTTACCACTCCCACAAGAGGGGAAAACATACTGGACCTGATCATCACCAACATGGGGACTCTATGCTCCAGACCAGAAGTGTATCCCTCACTGGTAAGATCAGACCATAAACTAATCTCACTGGATATTCACATCCCGACCCACCCCCTGCCCAGAAAACCACAGTGAAAAACTTCTAAAGCAAATTTCACACTCCTCAAAACTGAGGTGGAATCCTTCAAAGCCCCCGGCCTGTGGAAAATACGGCCCAGACCGCAGAATCCTTTATAAACGCATTCTATGAACACCTTCAGGAATGCATGGATCATGCGATCCCAAATAAAACCAAGACCCAATCCTCCAAAGGCAGACGTCCTGTCTGGTGGACCCCAGCCATAAACAAACTATACAATAGAAGGAGGAAGCTACTAAATGATAGAGCAAAATCCCAAAAAGGGAAGGCATCACTGATCAGTATTAGCAAAAACTACGGGCACTCATAAAATTGTCTAAGGCCAGCTTCGAGAGAAAAATTGCACAGGACACTAAGGATAATCACAAGGCTTTCTTTAGTTATGTTAGGAACCTGGGTGCGAATTCCCAGATATGCTCAGAATTAGTCCAAAATGACAAATACACTGAACCCACAGACATTGCCAACATCCTAGCTGACAGGTTCAGCGCAAACTCTCCCCACCAAAAGGGCAAATATCTATCCCAGCAGAGTGCTGCCCCCCCCGACATCTCAGATGCTCAGGTAAGAGCCGCCTTCCAAAGCAAAAACACAGCATCAATGGGACCAGACGGTGTCCTGGGCTGCGTCCTGCATGAACTCCAAGAGCTAAACCCAAACGTAAAACTACTGTTCAATCTGCTACAGGATATGTGCCCAAAGAGTGGCGTACAGCAACAGTGGTCCTTCTCCATAAAGGTGGTGCCTCAACGGATCCTGGAAACTATCGCCCCATAAGCCTGACTAGCTTGGTCTGCAAAGCTATGGAAAGGATCATCATGGACCTTATAAATAAAGATATTGGGAGCCTACAGACACTGGATCCTACCCAGTTCGGCTTTGTTAAGGGCAGATCCTGCTGCTAAACCTGGTTGATTTCTTTGAAACAGTCACCAAGGCCATTGACGAGGGGAAGGTGGTCCACACAGCCTACCTGGACCTCGCAAAAGCCTTCGATACAATACCCCACTCGGCATTATAGATAAGCTCACCAGCTTAAATATAAACCCCTATGTCACTAGATGGATTGCAAACTGGCTCAAGGACAGAACCCACATGGTTAGAATTGCTGGAGCCATGTCAGACTCCAAACCAGTTACAAGTGGTGTCCCACAAGGCTCAGTCCTGGGACCTCTCTTGTTCGGTATATATTTCGAGGTACAGGCCAACACGAAGGACTGTGGCTGACCAAGTTCGCAGATGACTGCAAACTGGGCGCCATAATCGACTCTCCAGCCGACACAAGCATCCTCCAAAAGGGCCTCATAGAAACAGACAACTGGTGCCAGAGCCATGGCCTCAAGCTAAATGCCAAAAGTGTATAGTCATCCCTTTGGCAAAAACAGTGCTCACAAATTACCACATAGGTGGTAATCCATTAAGTACAGAAGAAGTAATTAGGACCTGGGGACCCAAGTTGATAGCAATCTCTCATTTGACAACCACGTGGCCAAAGTGGTTAGAAAACATTTTATATAGCCCACCTAATCATGAAGGGATTCACATCTAGATCAGGGAGGTCATCGTGCTTCTTACTCATCCCTCATCAGGCCCATAATTGAGTACAATGCCCTTTGGGATGTACCTTACCAGACACCTGCAGCAACTGGAAAGACCCCAAAAGTACCTCACCAAGAGGATCAAAGGGCTCAAACAGATGCCATATGCTGCCCGTTAAAGAAACTCCAGCTCTACTCAGTGGCATACCGCCTGTTCAGAGGCGATCTGTGCCTGACGATAAAGCCATGTCCAACCCGGAATTAATGGACATGCTGCACCTCAGAAAATCCAAATCCCATCGAGCCACGCTACCGAGACTTGAACCTCAGCACTGAAATAAATAGGACATGCTGGAGGGACAGATTCATAACCCAGAGGCTCCTTCACTCTGGAATAAAATCCCAGTCCAGGTTAGGCAGAGTCCTCATTGACTCTCTTCAAGAGGAATCTTGATGAGTGGATGGGAGATCATAGGTTTACCCCAGGTATCACTTCTGTGTCACTGTTAGACAGAGGCACAGTATACTAACCTCTAAAAAGGGCATAGCAAAATAAATTTAAAATGGGTGGCGAAAGCCAAACACATTCTGGCTAGGCTTATAAATGCCCTAGGGCAGATAGCCTAGTATGAACCTATGAACCAAGTTCATGATCATGCAATATCAGGAAAATAAAAACAATGGCTGACACAACTGCTATCTCATTAATAGAGCAAAAACTCTTGTAAAACATTCAGGGAGATGCACTTACAATGAGTTTGACTCATGCAGATTTTAGTCGGAGTTGCTATTCACTGAGTGGAAGATCTTCTGTGCTGTTCTAGCCGTGAAGAATGCTGGAGGTTCTCGGACAATGCCTTGAGGGCTTACGTCTGTGCTTCATACATACATACATACCATATTGAGGGCTTATGTCTGTGCTTCATGCACAGGCCATATTGAGGGCCTATGTCTGTGCTTCACGCACAGGCCGTATTGAGGTCTTATGTCTGTGCTTCACACACAGGCTGTATTGAGGTCTTATGTTCAGCGCCACGCACAGTCCATATTAAGGGCTTATATCTGTTCACACAGGCCGTGGTTACAAGGTCTTATATCTATTGTTCACCCACAGGCCGTATTGAGGGCTTATGTCTTGTGCTTCACACACAGGCCGTATTGAGGGTTTATGTCTGTGCTTTACACACAAGCTGTATTAAGGGCTTATGTCTGTGCTTCATGCACAGGCCGTATTGAGGGCTTATGCCTGTGCTTCACACAAGCTGTATTGAGGGCTTATGTCTGTGCTTCACCAGTTGCGTCGTATTGAGGCTTATGTCTCTGCTTCACACACAGGCTGTATTTAGGGCTTATGTCTGTGCTTCACACACAGGCTGTATTGAGGGCGTATGTCTGTGCTGCATACACACAGACCATATTGAGGGCTTATGTCTGTGCTTCACACACAAACCATATTGAGAGCTTATGTCTGTGCTTCATACACAGGCCGTACTGAGGACTTATGTCTGTGGTTCACACACAGGCTGTATTGAGGCTTATGCCTGTGCTTCACACACAGGTCAGATAGCCAAACAGCATTTCAGTTGAAGTGGATGAAATGAAGCTAAAAGATTTGGTATCCCTAAATTTGTCTCTACTGAAAGTTAAAGCTGCAATGCATAATGATTTTATGTGTTATAAGAAAAGATGCTTGATGTCACACAGTAATATAGTATTTTTTCAGTGAGGTCAGTATTATAGATAATAGAGAATATAAAACAAAGAAATTGTAGACTCCTGCAAACTCATACTGAAACATAAGGCTCAGAACCTTATTACATTCTTTAAGGGTTAGAATTTGAAGACTTTTGTGACTAGTAGGCAGATTATGCCCATCACAGTGAATCTACTGGTTCAGTGCTGCTGGCAACAAATTAAAATGTTTTCTTTGCAAACAGTCTGTTGTGTTTATAATGAATAATCTTGCAGAAAGTTTGAGCATCTCGTTTGAAGAGAAAAACCAAAACACAGGAAGAATATTTTGGTTCATTTTCTATACAAGGCATGCCATAATGTTTGAATTTAAAGAAGAGGAGGGAAAATTTGTAAACTGAGATATTTGGTGGTAGTACTGCGTTTTCTTCTTACTGCTATATCTTTCCCTGCATACAGCAAAACTGCAGAGGAATTTTCTTTTATGAATATTCAAGCAATTAATACTGGATGAATTGTTTTGTGAGGTTTGTGTAATGTTGCCATCAGAGAATCACGACTTTAATTCCCGTAGATAAATCTGTGGTTATCGCCTTTGACAGATTAACCTGCAACATTAGGTAGAAATATAAATGACTTTTGCATTATTGGGGATAAGTAGAGTTACTCTGCTTTAGAGCTTCAATAGTATTGAAATTCATTTCATCCCTCTGGGACTATTCTTTTTGTGAAGTTTTATGTGACATTAACTCGCTTGCTGCCTATGACATGTAGGAATGGATTTAATACAAAGAATGTTTAAAGCATTTAACCAGGAAATGCTCTTAACTCAATGAGATCTGTTTCTTTTCAGATAAAGTTTCCTCTCCCCAGAGGGAGAGCAATACAGAAAGTAACATGTTTATTCTTTTTTTGGCATACATAACATTCAGCTTAGTAATGGTAGGTTTATGCAGTACACAAATATGTAACTTATTATTAGAGCATTACACTGGCAAATTTAAAATACTGGAAAGAAGAAAATGATGCATGAGCCTTTGCTGACTTGTACACAAGTAAATGAGAAGTCATAAAGATCTGTAATGGACTGTCATATATATTTTTGCTAATTTACATTGTTACTTAACATAATGTTTTTAACATTTTTTTACTTGTACAGATAAGGTATAATTTTACCATTTTGAAGTTTAATTTGGGAGTAGAGTATAGTGAGACTATAACCAAGCAGTATTTTTTAGAAGAAAGAGAGAGGTATCTATAAAGAATTAATTGAAAATGCACAGCTCTTTTCAGAATGCTGCAAATATACTTTATTATCCGACAAAAAAAGGGCTGACTCTGTTCTTCAGGTCACATATGACCATTCGGCAATGCACATGCTATCATGTTTTTTATTTTTTTGCAATATTGCTTTAGTAATAGAATTTTTCACATATATTTCGCTAAAATACTGTATTTCTTTTTCCCAGGAGCATTTTATAAATTTCATGTTTCCAAGTAAGACCATTCCTTCTGTTTTTACATTGTGCTGGTGCCCTTCATTTTGTAACCATCTTGATTTAATGTTTCTTTGTTCCATTTGCTTCTTTCTTTGTGCTTCTATTTTAATCGTACTGATGGTTCCTGTTGTTTACCATAAAGTTCTAGATGGGTGTAGATTTTTATACCATTCCCCTGCATATCCAAACTGAAACTCTGTAAGTCACTCTTTGACACCAGTAAAGAAAGTAGGGGCTTACCCAGGTTTTTTTTGACGCCTACGTGGAGAAAGTAACAAGAGTCATTCTGTCTCTTTTTATTATTTCCAGTCATAAATATTCCCAGAAATATTATTTGATAAGTGTTTTTTAATAAAATGTTATTTTTCCTTCCTCTTCACTGGGTTCTGTACACATTCCTTTATCAGTGGTACTGTGCCTATCACTTCTAGTTGCTTGCCTATCATCTGAAATCTGTTCTGGACAATCCTGATTAAGGGCATAAACATAAATCAGAGGGTGTGAGAAGGTTATTGTTACATTTATTTCTAGTTTTGGGAGGCAGGCAACATGCACTAGTGACCCACATACTCTTATCTTAAGAATTTATCACACAGTTCATTCAAACTTCCCTCCTAGTAACTTGTGAAACTGTGATCATATACCTCAGTAACTGACCTTTCTTTTTTAATACAAATGAGGGTCTATTCTGTATTGTTGTCTCTGTATGTTATATGGCTATGGTAGAGAACACTGGACCTTGATTTTAATTACCCAGGTCCCAGAATAGCAAGTGTTGTGGCTCTACTATCTCCAGGTCTTGCAGCCCCTGGTAGGTCTCCCTTGCTCAGAACACTCTCCTTCTCCTGTGAGGCCTACGGTAGTTGTCGGCACCCCTCCGCAACTCCGTCTGTCTCTGCCACATACCTATGCATCATGGCCACGGCGGCACCCACCATATACATATTAAAAGTTCCCCGTGTGTTTACACCCTACGGTGCGGCGTTTGGGAAATCTGGCTGTGTGTTGTGTGCATTCACACTTTGTACTGTTGTGCTGTATACTCGGCGATGTGATTGGCTGTGGCTGTGCAGCGGTATTCATGGATTATTTTCGTGTTTTACGGTTGCACCTGCAACGGTATTGCCTTTAGTGTTACATTACAGTTGCCTGCATTGGCTTAGCTTTGCATCTTACATTACTGCATCCTGCAGGCACATGGCATATGATGCATTTTATCTGCAGCCGCAGTTATGCTACCTCTGTACTTGGCTGTGCTATTTCGGTTCTTTGCTCTTTGCATTTCTACTACATCCCCTACTATCTTTGCATTCATATGCCTCCCCTTTCCCGTTATGCAGGGGTCTGCATGCAGAGTTGTCAGCTGCCGCCGTTTTTCCTTCCTGGATTGATTGGTGTTGATTGCTCATTACGGCTCCAATTACACTGCTTCCGCATTTCCTCATATTCTCCGCATTACCTTCCTATATCTGTGGTTGTTGACGGGGAGGCCGTCACATGACTGGAGTTGGGGAACGAGTCATCCTCGTGCACATGCATCTGTGCACGCATTATGTACTCTCAGCGCATCTATTTCCTCACACGCCGGTCCTGCTGCTGTGATGTGCATTGTACAGCCCAGGTTTGCTGGCCTCCAATATGCTTCCTCCTACAGTGGCACACCCCTCTGCGATTGACATGTATGTCGTAGGCCACTCCTCGGTGTAGTACCGCTGCGCCGCTTGCTCCATCCTTACACCGCCAGCTTTATGATTCACTATTATCTGCCTCATTTGCATGGCATTGACTGCTAATACATGGTTACGGGCCCGAACACTGCTACCACTCCTTGGCAACCCTTGCGCTGGGGTTGAGGCTTTCCATACATACTATGGTGTGTGGTGGCTGTACAGCTGATGTGTATTATACAGCTCTTTAGGACATTGTCATATTATTTCATTGCTTTGCACCTTCTGTACACATATCCGGGGTTCTGCTGTGGTTTCTACGCATACGACATTTTTGTCATTATTTACAGTTTGTGCATGTTTTCTTTGGACATTCTCGGTCCCTTTCGCCTTTGGGATATTGCACCTGTATGATACCCGACGTTGACAGCCTTCCGCTACCCCTTCGTCATGTTTGGGCAAATGTAAACCGCTTTTTCGGTTTACATTGCCGCGTCTTTACGCTTACGCATGCCCCACTTCGTGGATCGCTATTTGCCTTCATTTGCATGGTGCAATACCGCACACAGTGTGATTAGCATACCTACGCCGGGGGCGGTGCAGGTCCGGCGCACGCCGGTAGTGCACGTGGGATTGCTTCATACCTGAATCGCTCAGTGGCCATATTTGGCTTTATAAAGCTTTGTGGTTGTCCTTTGCCTGTAAAGCTATTTTTTTCTTGAAATTTAGCCTTTGAAGTATTAATTAACCCTGCTAGCTGCCTATTTAGATTGATCAGAGGGCTTTTAATATGTATGGCTTTGTTCCTCCTATGCTTGGCCAAGATTTTTTTTCTTTTGTTGTATAACTGATATTGTGATTCCACCAGGGTGGTTTGTCTTTTGTATTTGTCGTATTCTTAATATGAGTGAGCACAGCTCACACTATACAGCTATCAGTATGGCTGTACACAGATTTTATAAATAACTCAGTGTATTCTGTGGTGTTTACTGTGTTTGTGGGTACTTGGAATTTAATCAAGGTAGAGAGAGGTATGCCTTGGAATAATTCCTAAAGGTTTTTGGTTTCACTGGATCACTGGATTTAATCTTTATTTCAAGTAATACTACCTTGTAGTCAGATCTGATGAAGATATTACATTGGGTGAAGAACATTGGCTCCCTATGTTCATGAATACAAGGTCAAGGATGTTTGTACCCTTAGTAGGAGAATGGACCAACTGTTCTAGGATGTTGGTATTAACAAAGTTTAGGAATCATTGAGCTTTTGCATTAAAAGTAGTCTAGGATTCCCAATCTATACAGGTATAATTGAGATCCCCATGAATATCATATTTGTGGGAGAGTATTGTAACATTTGGATACTTATAAGGAATACATTGCTTCACCATGCTTATTGTTTGGTCCAAGGACTTAGGCAAGATATTTGCCCTTAAACCTGAGAGATCTAGATGGGGAGTACCACAGCATTATTGTTGGGTTCCTATTAGCTTGTCAAACACTCAAAAGAGAGAATGTTCTTTGATCGACAGCTAAAAGATGAAACCACAAAAGGTTGGACAGCCGGAACAGCGATTTTTTTTCCCAGGGAAAAAAATCGCTGGGCCATTGTCGGGACTTTGCAGTTTCCTCCACTGTGGTGCGATTTTGGAGTTGGTGTATTCCCCCCACTTTATTTTGTTTGTGGATTTGTTTTTTTTTTCGGGGGGGGGGGGGCAGTGATTTTTTCCCTAGGAAAAAAAAATCGCTATTCCAACTTTTTGTGGTTTCATCTATTAGCTGTCGATCAAAGAACATTCGATCTTTTGAGTGTTCGGCAAGCTAATATTAACCCATTATTGTTTTCAGTGGTAGACGTTTGTTTGGGTGATGAAGTATACTTTGTGCCAGTTTAAGTTGTTTAAATTTTTGATGGTGGCAAATTCAAACCAGTTCAGTTTGTTGAGTTAATGATGGGTTTTACTTGGAAGGTGGGTTGCAAATGTTGATATTTCGTTATAGCATTGTTCCAATTTTCTTAAAAGGAAGTGGTTGACATTTATAAGTATGGGAGAATCACTAGAGAGTTGACAACAGATATGAGAGAGCAGTGGTCTTTCTAAATTGCAAGATGAGGTAGGGAGTTGCTTTGTAGGTGAAGGATAATTTTATATTTGTCTTTTTGATAGTATTTTAAATGAGTATATGTGTGTGACATTCTTAAGTCTAGGGTTTTGTCCAGGTGATAAAGCAAAAGTATTTTTGTGATCAAAGTATTGTTTTGAAATGAAAAGTAGAATTTTTGTTTTGTTTTGTTTGGGTTCATTAAAAGATTAGACTAGTTTAGAAAAGGTTTGATGGAGAAGTAGAAAAGTTGTGTGTTCATTTCTAGGGAGGGTACGCCATTGGAGTGGAATGGATTAAAGTGGAGTTGTTCATAGGAAAGTACTAGGCTAACTGCCCTTGTATGCCATTTTAAGCCTAGCCAATTTCCCCTTGGTGAGAAGCAAACCATGTACTTCTTGTCTGTGAAGTAAACACCTTAACTGTTATGTCAACCTCAACCCCTGCGTACTGAACCAGGAAGTCTTGCCGCACTGCAGTATATAGAGGCTATTTATAAAAATATTGAAGAGAAGAGGACCTAGGACTGAGCCATGATGGATACCAGTGGTTATGGGTAATATTTGCCATCTGACACATTGTGGCCAACGTTTGAGAGTTTTATGGAGAGACCGAGGTAGGGTAATGCTTGTAGCAGTTTAATACGGAAGTGTATCAAATGCTTTGGATAGATCCAGGAATGTGGATGACACTTGTTTACCTTCATCCCTAAGCTGACTTATTGCTTTGTTGAAGGAGAGAAGAGCTGTAGTGGTGCAAAGCGTAGGGTAAAAGTCATGTTAGATAAGATGTCATTACCTAGAAGATACTTTGGCAGATGTATATGTGTACTTGTGTGATTTTTAACAATGGAGAGTGAAAGTGTGGCTGTCCATTGATAGTTGGTAAATTGTACTGCTCGTTCTCCTTTATGTAGTGGGATAATACATGTTTTTTGTCATAGATTGGGTACATATGATTCTAACAACATTCCAACATGGACCTGTTGATTAGTATTGATATGGATAGGCTGTGGCATCTGTAGCAGACGTTAAGGATTCAGCATAAAGTTAGTTGTCTGCTAATGTTGTCTGTTTCAGTTGTAATAGCAGTTTTAGCATTATTTTGGTTTCATCTGGTTGAAGAGAAAATGCTGAGGTAGTATAAATGAACTGAAGGTTATCTAATGTGTCATCTGCTGATGTTACTTGGGAGCTGAATTGTTGAATGATGCTTTAGTTTATTTCGTTTGGTATTGTATTTGGCTGTGTAATTTTTTTAGGTTTCAGGAGTTTGTTTATGGCTTCTCAATAACCTTTTGTGTAAGAAAGATTGTTATTTTGGAGTTGGGTGAAAAAAGTTTTTTTGTAAATTTGGATAAGTTTCTTGAATTGATATTTCAGCTGTCTGTATGTCTTGTAGCAACTTTCAGTTTTGATATTCACCATTGTTTCCATGCTTTATCACTTCCTTGTATTAAGTGTTTAGTGTTTCTAGTAAGCCAATGGGTTGGATTAGGTCTGACACTTTTTTCCTTAATGGAGCCTGAGTATTGAGAACTGATAGAAAGTAAAAATTATAAATTTCAACTGCTTTATATAGATGTAAGATATTTGGGGAATACCAGTTGACTTGCCTAAGTGTAGAGGTAAAGGAGGTTAAGTTTAAATTTGAGAGGTTTTGAACTAGTTCATACAAGATGTTTTTATATCTTTTGATCATTGTGAAATGGCATATGGGGAATTATGATCACTTAGGGAGTCTGGCAGTAAGCCTGTAGCTATGTTTTTTTCAGGGTATTGCTTTATTTCCAGTTAAAGACTATATTATTGTAAATCTTTTTATTAAATTTAATGGGGGAAATTAAACAAGTGAAATTATGTAGACTGCTTGTGTTAGAGTAATCAGTTTGACTTGTCCAATTATTATTAAAATCACTGAGTATGATATATTCTGGGGTGATTTATATCTACAGTTATGGAGGAATTGGTATTTAGTGGGATGTAAACTGCAATTTCACACAGTGACTTGATACTATATGAGGGTAGATTTAGATATACCTCTAAGATGTTGGCATAAATAATACTTAGTCTGCCACCTGTTTTGTTGAATCTGTCAGACTTGGTAATATATGGAAAAAATGTATTGGGTGTTGTCTTTGGTTGAGTTTATTGCTGATTGGATGATGGTGATGGATGTAAGTGGGAGTGGCTATGAATGTATAACAGTAATTATATTGTGGTCAGTGGGAATGGGGGCAGGAAGAGCAAAATTAAGCCATGCATAACACAGCTGAGTAGAACTAGGCTAGCACCAAAACAGAAAAAAAAGCACAAAAAACAAAACAGAACACTCCACAGAGTTTTTTGGATAGCTAATCATAGTTCATAGTTTATTACTAGGCTAACTGGTCTTGTAGGCCATTTTAAGCCTAGCCAATTACCCAGTGCCAATGTCAAGACAGTGTTCCATTTGGAACCAGTTAGAGATGCTCCTCAAATAGTAGGTATCTCGTTTGCAATAGGGCCTAAGCCACAAATGCATGTTAACCTTTTTTTGGTCAGAAGCCTGGATTGACAGTATGAGTCAGTTTTCACTTGCTCTAAATGATTACTTTGATAGCTTTTGGAAATAATAAATTAACTACAAAAACATTTTTATTTCAGACATGATACTGAACTTCAGCAGTACACAGTGAACAATGCATTTGGTGCAATGTTTGCACCAAATTCAAAGCTTAGTACATATTTGTTCATTTCATCTTTATACTACATTATATTTTCATTACCTTTCTGATCATAAACATTAAAAGAATCACTTCCATTATCAAAATTTGAGTTCAATGTATCCCTTTTAATATTTTGACAATTTATTTGTAGAGGTTATCCTTTTTCTTCGTTGGCTGAACTGCATTCTGATGTACTACATGCACAAAAACACTGATAAGACTGAGTAACATTATCACATGCTTATCTTGTTTTTGGATGCTGTTTGCTGGGTTCCAGTCAGTTAATCGATTTTCTTAGGTAATCAAAGTCATGATCTGATGTTATGTTGCACTGAACACTCTTTATTGAATAGTTCATGTATGATTAGTGTGGTGTGGTGGGGTAAAGGAATATTCTCCTTATTTCCAGGGGGGTGCATACCTCTCAACCTGGAAACATCAAAAATCTGGACAAGGCCCATGAAAAATAGGTACAAATCTGTACGCTGATTAACATCAAATTTTATACATAATTACATAACCCCGCCCACTCCAATGGAATTGTGGGATACAAACTTTCAAACACAAATTGAAGAACAGGCAACCAAAATATAGCACCAGAGTCCCCCTGCAGCCATTCCAATGTCCCATTACCTGTCTGTTTTGTCCCATTTACCATAAACACTAATGTGTACATACTGCTTTACTTCTACAATGATTATTTGGATTTTATTTTTACATTTTATAGCACAATGCACAAACACTAATAGACACATGCTAAACAAGAAAGCTGCTAAACAAAACAATACTGTCTCACAATGAAAATAGATTTGGCATTAAAACTTCTCTGCCCTTGAAATTCACATTAATTGAAACAGCATTGAAACCCACACCGCATACAAAGAAAATGCATCTGGCCAGTTGTGGATAAAGATTACATTTGGGCTGTTTTCATATAATTGACCCCTTGCACACAAAACAAGAAACATACATGTGTTCTTTGATAGACCTTCCTGAATTTATTAAATTATATTCCTTTTATAATATAGCACACTTGTTAGACAGAGTTAATTTTAAATTTGTTTGAACATTTTCCAGTAGGCAATGAAACAAAATGCATGAACCAATAATGACAAAACTGCCCAATTCAGAACATGTCCCATCATAAATGTCTACTTCCACACCCCATCTGGCCAACATCTGAAGCCCCCCACACCATACAGGTTATGTCTGTCTTTCGCTTGTGCTCAGCCTCAGTTAGAACAAATGTTAAGTGCACTCAGCATTATTCCATACACTTCCTAGTTCCTCCATTGAGGCACATAATTAAATTAGTGCAATTACTGCTAAATGTAATGCTTTATACAAGCAGTAGCTATACACAATTTATCACAACAAGTAGTCTAAAAAGAATGGTGCCCATAATCAAACCCAAATCTGTTAGAGGGGTAATTTCTCTATTGCTACAACAGCCTGTCCCTTGAAGTTCTGCTGTTATACAGTGTATCCCAAAACCTGCAACACCTTAATTCAGACAAGACTCTTCTAACATTCAATGAAAAAGCCTTAACATATGTCTTTTGCAGACATGTTTGTAAAATAGTTAGATGTGGTAATAATGCTTGAATGTTTTGGATGTTGCACAGCTATGCTATTTTTATTTGTTGATGAGAGAACACTGCTACAGTTAATTCTTATTGTCCTTGTATAAATGTGATCCGAAAAACTGATCAGATATCATAAAGATACTGCTTCTGTGTAGTATCATGGTTCTCTGTTCACATAAGACATATAATGATCACTTACTGTTGTGGAACAAGGAATGAAAACTGAAATAAGGTGACTTCTAAAACAGCTGTAATCATGAATCACAATTTAGTTCTGACAACAAACCAGTACTGGTAACACAACATATTCACTGGTCCTACATAAAGGTATGCCACTTAGAAATCCTTCCAAAGATGTTGCTACTATGCATGCACCCCAAAAAAGAGTCTACATCTACGGAAGAAGTTGATTAAAAGACTGGTAATGTCATCTTTACAGTAGTAAAATCTAAATATTGGGCAGAATAAAAATTATACTGAAAAGGCATTACTTGCAAGTCACTTCAGGGCCCATTGACACTCGAGAAGAATAACACAACACATACACACACACACACAGACACACACACACACACACACACACACACACACACACACACACACACACACACACACACACACACACCTCTCTTGATGAGAAGAAACAGTACCTTACAAGCATACTCTGTTCGTAGCAGCGCTTGTTTCCTTCAGCAACCCAGAAAAGGAGCTCCTAATAGCAGCTTGCAGATGCTTCATTCACAGCCACAGATGAAGCTTCAGTAAGAAGCCCAGAAAATTAACTCCTAATAGCAGCTTGCAGATGCCAGGAAGGCCCTTCCTTAAGTAAGCAGTAGAAAACTAAGCAGCTCGCAGATGCCGGGAATGGAAAGCCTTAAGTAGCACCAGAAAAGGAAAGTTCCTTCAGTGCATAACTGCCAGGAAAGTCCTTCACGTTCCTTCCTTCAGTGCATAAGTACATGGGCAGCTCCCAGATGCCGGGAAAGCCCTTCACAAATCGCGACATTCCTTTCTTCAGTGAATAAGTACAGTAGTACATGGGCAGCTCACAGATGCCGGGAAAGACCTTAACATTCCTTCAGTGTGCCGCAATTCCCGCAAACAGATTTCAAACAGCCAGTCAGCCGGGAAAGCCCTTGAGCTCAATTCTGACAGGCTGACATCATCGCACACGTGATGACATCAGCTCCGAAAGCACGGAAAATTTAAAAAACCTGGAAAAAATCGGAAAAAAGGGGGTTCCACTCAGTAATCATGACGCCACATTATTTGGACCTCAAAACTCGGTAAAAAACGAGTAATTCGGTACGGTTGGGAGGTGTGTGTGTGTGTGTGTGTGTGTGTGTGTGTGTGTGTGTGTGTGTGTGTGTGTGTGTGCGCAGGGATTCTTTCTCCTTACAAAAATGTTTTTGTTTTAGTTTTGATCGTCCATACGTCAACTACTTGCAGTCAGCAGTTTGTGATAAGATTTACTTTCTACACAATTAACTAACATATACTCTGTTTGCCATGAACAACTGTTGAGTTCTGTCTCCAAATGCTGACAGTGATTCCAGGTTTAATGTAAAAGTGTCAGTGCTGCACAACATATATTTTTGCAACTATATGACACACTAATTTCTGGCATTATTTACTGACTGTAGTCCAATGTAATTTACCAGAAAATGAAAAAAAAATTATGAAGGACGGGGCAAAGACATGAGGCAAAATCAGTGAAGTTCTACGAAAACAAGGACAGTTGAGGTATGAGTGGATGTTATTAGATGATTGCTGCACTCGTACACCAGTACATTTTATATTACAGCTTGCCTAATTTATGAAATGTCATTTCTGTCAGCATTCTTACAGCAGTCATTTTAATATGACCCTTTTGGACATGCAGGTCTTCTTATGTAAAGAGCTCCCACTTCTGGGAAATGGTCAGTATTGAAGGAGATATGAATGTTCACAACTTGGTGAGAAGTTACCATAAGAATATAAAAGTTATGATCTTGAGATGAGTACAACACAGATCCTCTGGATGTATAATTTATAGTGACGTATTAGGCAGTACACAAAATATAGGCCAAGTGTTTTTACATTCAGGTTGTAGCTAGTTTGCTACCAGTTACATCTGGATAAGGTATCCTAGGACCTGTTTTTACATAAAAAATGTTGCTGTATGATATGATGTACTAAGAAGGAGCTTTGCATGTTGGATAACTTTAATCTGAAACAACCAGTGGCAGATGTGTTCGTTGCTACCCACATTTTTAGGCAGATGCATTTCTGCTATGCTGAGGAAGACTGCAATAATACTGGCTGGAGATCTGATATAAATTACAGTGCCTGATCGCATCCTGTCATGCTGTTAGCTGTGAAACCAGAATCCATTATGAGCCATCCATTTCAGACTCCCTACAGATAAACTGGATTTTCCACACTTACTGGAATACTTACTCATCTGAACAATAGGTAGCAACTCAAGATAAAGTTTTTGCTTGGTAGCTTCTCCCCTGCAACCCTCCCCCCATTGGGGGGGGGGTGCTTTGTCTTTCACATACCCTTATTACATACACTATCCTGTCCTTGCCTATTTAAGTGGTACAGTGTGAAATATTTTCTGCTTAAAAACCTCAGCTTTGGCCGGCTAAGAACTTGCTGTATTCAACTGGACGTATAAGAGAATTTAAGTACCTTTATCTGCACTTTTTTTCAAAAAAATACAGTATTTAAATTGATTTTAACTGTGTGTTGCAGGAATATTAACTGAACTGGAAGTTAGTTAGTGTTTGCTGAATGTTGTTATTTGCTAGTAATTACAGGTGTGTGTGTGTGTGGGGGGGGGGGGGTAGCCACATTCTTTGATTTCCTGTCCTTGCCTATTTAAATGGTACAGTGTGAAATATTTTCTGCTTAAAAACCTCAGCTTTGGTCAGCTAAGAACTTGCTGTATTCAACTGGACGTATAAGAGAATTTAAGTACCTTTATCTGCACTTTTTTTTCAAAAAAATACATTATTTAAATTGATTTTAACTGTGTGTTGCAGGAATATTAACTGAACTGGAAGTTTTGACTCTGCTCTTCAGTTAGTGGCCTTGAAACTGCCCACCCCTCTTGTAAATTTGTGTTTGGATACTCCTTCTGGGCCCATCTCATTTGCTCACTCAACTGAGTGCAGTGAGATCATATTCTGATTTCAGGCACTCCTACTGTGTACAAAGAGAGCATCTGGGAAACAGAAAAAAAAATTTAAGCTTGTTTCCTGCCTTTCCTGTTAAGTGGTATAGACTATTTGTAGGCTTCTGAGCCCCCATGCCCTTCTGTGTTGGAGGGAAGCCTTCTAGCTTAGTTTTTTTTCTTATAACTAGCCAGTTTTCTAGTTTCAGCACTCAAATCTGTTTCTTTGATCTCAGCACTTGTTCAGAAAAAAAAAAAAATTTTATCTGCTTTTACTGTACTTGTGTTTCTACCTACTTTATTTTACTTTTGCATCATCTTAAAAGTACTCAATTGTATATATTACTGCTTGGTGTAACTCATTCTAAGCCTTTTGGTTTAAACACTTGGGCTTCGGACCCGTTGTTTTGCACTGAGAGGGTTTGTGGTCTGCACTGTAGTGGCAGAACAGGTAGCTTACATCCTTCTAGGTCGGGAACTGCTGATTGAGGGCTCAGTGTCTGTTATTCTAAAAGTGTATTAATTCTGGTTTAAGCACTTGGGCTTTCAGGCCAGTTATTTTACATTAAGAGGGTTCGTGGTCTGCACTCTTATGGGAGGAGAGGCTGGACTCTGCCCTTCTGAGCTGGGAATTTCTGGTTAAAGGCTTATAGTGCATGCATATCTGAACTGCTTCTTACTGAAGTTGGTGCGCCTTGTTTGCTGTGGCATAGACTGGATTCGAGCCTGCTGGATCTAGCTTTGTTTGTGTAACTTGAGCACTAATCCAGGCATTCTCTAAACTATTCAATTGTATTTATTACTGCTTGGTAATAACTTGATTAAAGTGTAGCTATCATTCTAAGTCTTTTGGATTAAGCACTTGGGCTTCAGACCAGTTGATTTACATTAGGAAGGTTTGTGGCATGCACTGTGGTGGCAGGACAGGTAGCTTTCATCCTTCTAAGTTGGGAACTGCTGATTGAGAGCCCAGTGTCTGTTATTCTTAAAGTGTATTAGTTCTGGTTTAGGCACTTGGGCTTCAGGCCAGTTATTTTACATTAAGAAGGTTCGTGGTCTGCACTCTTGTGGGAGAAGAGGCTGGACTCTGCCCTTCTGAGCTGGGAATTTTTGGTTAAAGGTTTATAGTGCCTGAATATTTGAACTGTGTCTTACTGAAATTGGTACACCTTGTTTGCTGTAGCATAGACTAGATCCAGGCCTGCTGAATCTAGCTTTGTTTATATGCTTGTTGTTTGTTTGCTTGTTATTTCCCTGGAACGCTAATTCCACCTAATACATGGCTTCTCAGCGCTTCTGTGAATCACTAGTGATATCTGCATTGCTTACTGTACTTATTTCCTTGTTTCACTTGAAAGAAAGTTACTGTTTGTCGTTTTTGCATTTAAGTTACCTGTAACACATTGCACTTCAGCTACCTGGCACTTGCGCGCTAAAGCAATTATATGTCAGCACTAAAAATTAAAAGCACTACACCCTCACTCCCCACTGGCCCTTGTTTTCAATTATTAAGGAATTCCCAATATTATTCTAGCATGTCCAAAGGTCAGTTATCAATCTCCTCTCCGGTCCAGCTGGTGAATCTGGGAATCTTGAGGCAATGTTACAACTGCCTCATGTACACAGACAACCCTCTCCTCCTCCCAACAAATTCCAACACATGTGAGAGATGCAACCATATAGCCAAACTGGAGGCCAAGCTCTCTCAACTCAGTACTGGCATAACCAGTCAGGAGGAGAAGGAAACCACACTCACTACAATTCCAGTCTCACATAGACCTACCACGACAGCAAACCAAACACATAATCACACAAAAACATACACGGAGGCTCTAAATAAAGATCTGCCTAAGCAGCAGAGACCTCCAAAGCAGACACCCAAGCAACCGCTACCCCAAAACAAAACACGTGCAACACATATCTCACAAAGCCAGTGTGCCGAACAGTCACAGCCCTTAAGACTAAATAACACACCTGATACACTTGTAATAGGTGACTCTATCGTCAGGCACACTGACGTCCCGCTCACCAGGCTGAACAAGGAGAGGGTCACGGTGAGCAGCCTGTTGGGCGCTAGGATCCGCCACATAACACAAGCACTCAGGTCACTCCAAGGCAAGTACAAATATGACTCAGTCATTGTCCATGCTGGTGTGAAGGACCTGAGACGTACCTCCCTGGACTACATGAAAAGAGACATAAAGGAGCTCTCTGAGCATGTAGCCCAAGCCGGTATGACCCTGACCTTGAGTAGCATCTTACCCTCACCAAGAATGATGCCACAATATGAAGACAAGATGATCAATTTCAACAATTGGCTTAAGTACTGGTGTCATTCAAAGGGGATCCAATGCCTGTCAGCTTGGGATGATATGCTCGACAAGCCACGATGCTTCGCTAGGGACGGCTTGCACCTGTCACCCCTGGGCTTTCGGATATTGGCAAAGGCTCTTGCTACCCCCATAGTGCCTTTTAGGCAAGGCTCAAAAGACAAACCCACCTCCATAGGTATCACAAGGGATAAGAAACTAAGAGTAATGCTACTCAACGCCAGAAGTCTAAACCTCAAGATGCACGCACTTGAAACTCTCCTTAGCATGGAGAACATCGATATCTGTGCAGTAACAGAAACCTGGTTCAGGGCTCCGAGAGCACCCCAGCACTACCAGGTTATACCTCATACCATGCTTTTCGGCCCCAAAACTTGGACCGAACCACAAAAGGAGGGGGAGTATCGATATTCATCAAAGATACCCACACCTCCAGGTTGGTGGCAAAGCACGAAGCATCAGAGACTATCCATGTGCAACTAACAGTGGGTAAAACTGCCTTCCAGTTTATAGCCTGCTACAGACCACCCTCCCAAACCCAGGAACCCCACTGGGCCTTTCTGAAAACACTGGAAAATATGAAGGTCTCACCAAACACCATTATATTGGGCGACTTCAACTACCCAAACATAGACTGGGAGCATTACTCTAGCTCCAACACCCTAGCCCAAAGGTTCCTAGAATTTATAAACTCAAATGCTATGGAACAACTTGTTACCACTCCCACAAGAGGGGAAAACATACTGGACCTAACCATCACCAGCATGGGGACTCTATGCTCCAGACCAGAAGTGTATTCCTCACTGGTAAGATCAGACCATAAACTAATCTCACTGGATATTCACATCCCGACCCCACCCCCTGCCCAGAAAACCACAGTGAAAAACTTCTCTAAAGCAAATTTCACACTCCTCAAAACTGAGGTGGAATCCTTCAAAGCCCCCGGGCCTGTGGAAAATACGGCCCAGTCCGCAGAATCCTTTATAAACGCATTCTATGAACACCTTCAGGAATGCATGGATCATGCGATCCCAAATAAAACCAAGACCCAATCCTCCAAAGGCAGACGTCCTGTCTGGTGGACCCCAGCCATAAACAAACTAAACAATAGTAGGAGGAAGCTACTAAATGATAGAGCAAAATCCCAAAAAGGGAAGGCATCACTGATCAGTATTAGCAAAAAACTACGGGCACTCATAAAATTGTCTAAGGCCAGCTTCGAGAGAAAAATTGCACAGGACACTAAGGATAATCACAAGGCTTTCTTTAGTTATGTTAGGAACCTGGGTGGTAATTCCCAGATATGCTCAGAATTAGTCCAAAATGACAAAAAATACACTGAACCCACAGACATTGCCAACATCCTAGCTGACAGATTCAGCGCAAACTCTCCCCCCCACCAAAAGGGCAAATATCTATCCCAGCAGAGTGCTGCCCCCCTGACATCTCAGATGCTCAGGTAAGAGCCGCCCTCTCCAAAGCAAAAAACACAGCATCAATGGGACCAGACGGTGTCCCGGGCTGTGTCCTACATGAACTCCAAGAAGAGCTAAACCCAAACATAAAACTACTGTTCAGTCTCAGCCTTACTACAGGATATGTACCCAAACAGTGGCGTACAGCAACAGTGGTCCCTCTCCACAAAGGTGGTGCCTCAACAGATCCTGGAAACTATTGCCCTATAAGCCTGACTAGCTTGGTCTGCAAAGCTATGGAAAGGATCATCATGGACCTTATAAATAAAGATATTGGGGACCTACAGACACTGGATCCTACCCAGTTCAGCTTTGTTAAGGGCAGATCCTGCCTCTTAAACCTGGTCGATTTCTTTGAAACATTCACCAAGGCCATTGACGAGGGGAAGGTGGTCCACACAGCCTACCTGGACCTCGCAAAAGCCTTCGATACAATACCTCACTCGGACATTATAGATAAGCTCACCAGCTTAAATATAAACCCCTATGTCACTAGATGGATTGCAAACTGGCTCAAGGACAGAACCCACATGGTTAGAATTGCTGGAGCCATGTCAGACTCCAAACCAGTTACAAGTGGTGTCCCACAAGGCTCAGTCCTCGGACCTCTCTTGTTCGGTATATATTTCTCGGAGGTACAGGCCAACACGGAATGACTGTGGCTGACCAAGTTCGCAGATGACTGCAAACTGGGCGCCATAATCGACTCTCCAGCCGACACAAGCATCCTCCAAAAGGGCCTCATAGAAACAGACAACTGGTGCCAGAGCCATGGCCTCAAGCTAAATGCCAAAAAGTGTATAGTCATCTCCTTTGGCAAAAACAAAGTGCCCACAAATTACCACATAGGTGGTAATCCATTAAGTACAGAAGAAGTAATTAGGGACCTGGGGACCCAAGTTGATAGCAATCTCTCATTTGACAACCACGTGGTCAAAGTGGTTAGAAAAACATTTTATATAGCCCACCTAATCATGAAGGGATTCACATCTAGATCAGGGAGGTCATCGTGCTTCTTTACTCATCCCTCATCAGGCCCATAATTGAGTACAATGCCCCTTTGGGATGTACCTTACCAGACACCTGCAGCAAATGGAAAGACCCCAAAAGTACCTCACCAAGAGGATCAAAGGGCTCAAACAGATGCCATATGCTGCCCGGTTAAAGAAACTCCAGCTCTACTCAGTGGCATACCGCCTGTTCAGAGGCGATCTGTGCCTGACGTATAAAGCCATGTCCAACCCGGAATTAATGGACATGCTGCACCTCAGAAAATCCAAATCCCATCGAGCTACGCTCGAGAGACTTGAACCTCAGCACTGAAATAAATAGGACATGCTGGAGGGACAGATTCATAACCCAGAGGCTCCCTTCACTCTGGAATAAAATCCCAGTCCAGGTTAGGCAGAGTCCCTCATTGACTCTCTTCAAGAGGAATCTTGATGAGTGGATGGGAGATCATAGGTTTACCCCAGGTATCACTTCTGTGTCATTGTTAGACAGAGGCACAGTATACTAACCTCGAAAAAGGGCATAGCAAAATAAATTTAAAATGGGTGGCGAAAGCCAAACCCATTCTGGCTAGGCTTATAAATGCCCTAGGGCAGATAGCCTAGTATGAACCTATGAACTAAGTTCATGATCATGCAATATCAGGGAAAATAAAAAACAATGGCTGACACAACTGCTATCTCACAATAGAGCAAAAACTCTTGTAAAACATTCAGGGAGATGCACTTACAATGAGTTTGACTCATGCAGATTTTAGTCGGAGTTGCTATTCACTGAGTGGAAGATCTTCTGTGCTGTTCTTAGCCGTAAGAATGCTGAGGTTCTCGGACAATGCCTTGAGGGCTTACGTCTGTGCTTCATACATACATACATACCATATTGAGGGCTTATGTCTGTGCTTCATGCACAGGCCATATTGAGGGCCTATGTCTGTGCTTCACGCACAGGCCGTATTGAGGTCTTATGTCTGTGCTTCACACACAGGCTGTATTGAGGTCTTATGTCTGTGCGTCACGCACAGTCCATATTAAGGGCTTATATCTGTTCACGCACAGGCCGTGTTAAGGTCTTATATCTATTGTTCACCCACAGGCCGTATTGAGGGCTTATGTCTTGTGCTTCACACACAGGCCGTATTGAGGGTTTATGTCTGTGCTTTACACACAAGCTGTATTAAGGGCTTATGTCTGTGCTTCATGCACAGGACGTATTGAGGGCTTATGCCTGTGCTTCACACACAAGCTGTATTGAGGGCTTATGTCTGTGCTTCACTCACAGGCCGTATTGAGGGCTTATGTCTCTGCTTCACACACAGGCTGTATTTAGGGCTTATGTCTGTGCTTCACACACAGGCTGTATTGAGGGCGTATGTCTGTGCTGCATACACACAGACCATATTGAGGGCTTATGTCTGTGCTTCACACACAAACCATATTGAGAGCTTATGTCTGTGCTTCATACACAGGCCGTACTGAGGACTTATGTCTGTGGTTCACACACAGGCTGTATTGAGGGCTTATGCCTGTGCTTCACACACAGGCCGTATTAGCCAAACAGCATTTCAGTTGAAGGTGGATGAAATGAAGCTAAAAGATTTGGTATCCCTAAATTTGTCTCTACTGAAAGTTAAAGCTGCAATGCATAATGATTTTATGTGTTATAAGAAAAGATGCTTGATGTCACACAGTAATATAGTATTTTTTCAGTGAGGTCAGTATTATAGATAATAGAGAATATAAAATAAAGAAATTGTAGACTCCTGCAAACTCATACTGAAACATAAGGCTCAGAACCTTATTACATTCTTTAAGGGTTAGAATTTGAAGACTTTTGTGACTAGTAGCAGATTATGCCCATCACAGTGAATCTACTGGTTCAGTGCTGCTGGCAACAAATTAAAATGTTTTCTTTGCAAACAGTCTGTTGTGTGCTTGCTAATGAATAATCTTGCAGAAAGTTTGAGCATCTCGTTTGAAGAGAAAAAAACCCAAAAACACAGGAATATTTTGTTCATTTTCTATACAAGGCATGCCATAATGTTTGAATTTAAAGAAGAGGAGGGAAAATTTGTAAACTGAGATATTTAGTGGTAGTACTGCAGTTTTCTTCTACTGCTATTATCTTTCCCCAGTGCATACAGCAAACTGCAGAGAATTTTCTTTTTATGAATATCTAAGCAATTAATACTGGATGAATTGTTTTGTGAGGTTTGCAAAATGTAATGTTGCCATCAGAGAATCAGCTTTATATTCCCGTAGATAAATCTGTGGTTATCATTTGACAGATTAACCTGCAACATTAGGGAAATATAGATGACTTGCATTATTGTATAAGTAGAGTTACTCTGCTTTAGAGCTTCAATAGCATGGAAATTCATTTCATCCCTCTGGGACTATTCTTTTTGTGAAGTTTTATGTGACACTGCTTGCTGCCTATGACATGTAGAATGATTTAATTACAAAGTGTTTAAAGCATTTAACCAGGAAATGCTCTGCTCAATGAGATCTGTTTCTTTTCAGACAGTTTCCTCCCAGAGGGAGAGCAATACAGAAAGTAACATGTTTATTCTTTTTAGCTACATAACATTCAGCTAGTAATTAGGTTTATGCAGTACACAAATATGTCTTATTGGAGCATTACACTGGCCTTAAAAATACTGAAGAAGAAAATGATGCATGGTTTTGCACTGTACACAAGTAAATGAAATCATAAAGATCTGTACGGACTGTCATATATTTTGCTTAATTTACATTGTTACTTAACATAATGTTTTTAACATTTTTTTTTTTACTTGTAAAGGAGGAATGCATAATTTTACCATTTTGAAGTTTAATTTGGGAGTAGAGTATAGGGATATAACCAAGCAGTATTTTAGAAGAAAGAGAGAGAGAGGTATCTATAAAGATAGTGTGAAAATGCACCATTTCTTTTCAGGAAATGCTGCAAATATACACTTATTATACGACAAAAAAAGACCACAGCTCTATTCTTCAGGTCATATATGACCATTCAGCAATGCACATGCTATCATGTTTTTATTTTTTTTTGCAATATTACTTTAGTAATAGAATTTTTCACACATATAATACAAAGCTAAAAATGCTATTATTTCTTTTCCCAGAGACGACTTTATAAACATTCATGTTCCAAATAAAGACCATTCCTTCATGTTTTTACATTGTGCTGGTGCCCTTCATTTTGTGGCCATCTTGATTTATAATGTTTTCTTTGTTGTTCCATTTGCTTTCTAACAAACTGTGCTTCTATTTTAATCATTACTGATGGTTCCTGTTTTACCCTTAAAGTTCTAGATGGGTATAGATTTTACCTTCACTGCATTCCCCTGCATATGTCAAACTGAAGCTCTGTATAAGTCACTCTTTAGACACCAGTAAAGAAAATTAGGGCTTGCAAGGATTTTTTTGACATACCATGTGGAAAGTAGCAAAGTCATTCCTGTCTCTTTTTGTATTATTTCAGTCATAAATATTCCCAGAAATATTATTTATTAAGTGTTTTAATAAAATGTGTATTTTTCCTTCCTCTTCACTGAGTTCTAGCACACATTCCTTTTATCAGTGGTACTGTGCCCTATCCACTTCTAGATTTGCTTGCCTATCATCTGAAATCTGTTCTGGACAATCCTGATTAAGGGCATAAACATAAATCAGAGGTGTGAGGTATTGTTGCATTTATTTCTAGTTTTGGAAGCAGGCAGCATACTGCTAAGTGACCCATTACTCTTATCTTAAAATTTATCCACAGTTCATTCCAAACCTTCCCTCCTAGTAACATGAAACTGTGATCTGTATACCTCAGTAATGACCTTTCTTTTTAATACAAGTAGGGTCCTGTTCTCTGTATTGTTGTCTTCTCTGTGTGTTATATGGCTATAGTGGGGAACACTGGACCTTGATTAATTGCAGGTCCAGAATAGCAAGTGTTGTGGCTACATATGGTTCAGTGTTATCCATTATCACTGAGCTAGTATGTGCGCTGTTTGGCTGGCCTGTCAAACGGCATTCCTATCAACTGCATATTGCTTATTGTGTACCTGTGTGAGTTTGTGACATGTGAGCAAAATATTTTGATAAGCGATGAAACTGGAAGCTGGAACTTGATGGAGTCAAGTATGGTAAAGGTAATACTATTTGTGTGCTGGAGACAGCTACTAATGTAATTATGAATTTATGTTTTAGAATGTCATTACTTGTGAGTAAAACCGCCAAATTTTTTAGATCTAAAATGCATGAAACACCTTATGTGATACAGCTTGTGTAAACGAGTGTGTGTTGGGGGATAATAGGTGTGGGGATGTACTTTGTGCTGGGACACCTGCAGTTGCCATTGCTTTGCTGAAGTGTGTTCAGTCTGTCAACATTGTTAACTTGTACTGTTTATTAAAATGTACTGGAAAGCTGTCTAAAAACAATGGTGTCAATGATGTAGTAAGTAGAATTAATTCTGTTTCACCTGTTTTATTTTGAAGATTAACGTTCCAGCAAAATCGCAACAGCATATCTCAGCATTTAAAACAAATAACTAGAATAAACCATAAACCTAAAAGCAATAGAAAACCTTTACTGACATGTACATCTGGTTCCAAACATTTGGCTTCCTTGCTGGTTCAGCTCACACCAAGAGTGAAGTGGAGTGGTCAAGGACCATGTATGGGAGGATTTCCTAAGTAACATCACCTAATCTGGTATACAAATTCACTTAAAATTGTGAAAAATCATCATATTGCACCAATTTGAAGTTGTTGTGCATGGCTTTATAAATAACACAATAGTAATATGATTGTTTTATTTTTTTTCAATAATGGATAATACTGCATGGTGTCCATGGGGGAGGAGTAGTTTTGAATCGTTGTACTGCAGTGGAATCTTCATGATAGACTTTATCCCTTCTTGTCATTTTTTCAGTGATACTTGAACACCAGACCTTGGATGTTTTTCCCCTCAGAAGTGCATCAAGGAAAAAAAGTGATAACCAGAAACAGATCATGCTGATCTTCCTGTGTTTAGAAATGGTCAGAAAGTTAAGGCAGAAGCTGTCAAAGTGTGCTACTGTTGTAACGTTCTTAGAGGTGTGCAAAAACACTGGAGAGGGCCACTGTTCTTTATTATTGGCCATTAGTTGTGTATAATTATTTCTTCCATCATTTAATAGACATGTTTTCCTTTTCAAGTCCATGTTTCACTTGATATATTGATGGAAGTGAAGGATTTTTACCTTCTAAAGTGCTTGCAGCCGGGTTCATTTATTGGGATGCCCACTGAAAGCTAGTTTTCAGTTTTCTGTTTTTAATGAGAGTTGCACTTTTCTTTTCAAAATGTCAGGCCTGACAGTGTCAACGTTTACATGTTTGAATGGGAGCCAAGTTACAGACCTGATGCTAGCGGTTGGTTCGCCATGAAGACTTAAGTGTTTGGTGCCAACTTTCCTCTGGCTTGTGGTATGAACAGGGTTTTTGTTTGTCTTGTAGTCCCTGATTGTAATCAGGAGACATGAAGCAGGCAATCAAGCAAGCAATGCGGCCAGTTGCTAAGAGCGGTCAGCACATAACTTGTGTGAGAGGCACACACATGCTTTCTTCTACTTCCATGCCATTAATGCACACAGCGAAAGAGTGGGTAGAGTCCACAGTAAAAAAAAACCCTTATCAGGGAGACCGATTTAAGTATGTACAGATCACACTGTATGGAGGAGCATTATAGGATCAAGTTCTTGAGAAGCATGAGGTGTGTAAATATCTATTTCTTCATGACATTCCTGTATAACATTTTGTTTCCTTTGTAGTCAGAAAAATAATTAATTGCTGGAATTCACATTTTTATTTTATTTATTTTTTTATTTTATTTTACATTTGTTTACCAGGATAGTCTGACTGGGCACAGATCCATTTACAGCAGAGGCCCGGGGAGAAAAGCTCCACAGTTAGATTAACATCAGCATGGCTAACTGTGGTTTTAACTAACTGAGTCTAGTATTACATGTTGCAATAATCGCATGCTGGATACACTAGCAAATTTACTGAGCAATGTATGATTGTTTTGATTGTAGGGAAATGTTCACAGACTAATGTTTAACCTACTTGCTTAGATTTTGTCTCCTGCCTCTCTGTCTTCCTGTCTGCATTCCTACATATTAATTATTTTGTTTTCCCTCCCTACCTCCTAGCTATCTCCCCAAAGAATTAGAAGGCCGGGACGGATATACAGCTTCCTTATCAGGACTGATCCCAAATTTGAAGTGCAAGTCAACTCTACCTGTACAGAAAGAAACAAAGTACGCAGATATTTAATTTTTTAATCTAACTACTGCCAACCTAAGTATCTTACACTCTCAGTTTGTCTATAAAACTAACTGTATAATAAGGACTACTTACCTTCTGTGAGCACGTTATCTGGAACGTCAGCCCCTCCCACCTTCTGTCCTCCTAGTTATTTCCCTGCACCATACCCAGTTCTGATTCTTAAGGAACTATTTTAATGTTCAAAACCCCTGACTAAAGCTATGTCTCCCTAACTCTATTATATTTCTTTATTACTCCAAGTTTTATTATCCATCCCTGGCTCTCTAACCCCTGGTTAAACTATTCTATTTACTGCTGTGTCAGCGAACTGAAGGTCCCAGTTCTTTTAAATCTTACTTCTTGCCCGTTACCCTTGCAGACTGTAACGTCTAGTTTCCCACTTAATACATGGCTGCAAACTCCCCCTGAAACTAGATTGTACTAACTGATTGTTTTCTATGCTCTCCTCTATTCCAGGTGTGAGCCCCGCTCCATTCGCCCTCGCTACACTCGGGCTGTCTTTCCTCCCCACCCCCCATATCATTTCCTTTATAGCTAACCACAAATCTTGCCTCCCACCCTCAGGCCCCTCCCTTTCCTGTCTCTAAGCTGCCACCAACAGCCTATTCCTAACATACCTTACTTCTTTACTCCTGATTTATACCTCCACTCTTGGTAACATACTTCTCACTCCTTCTACTACTTACTAACAAGTCCTAGACTCTGAACTCAATCCAGACCCATCCAACTACCTATTTACTTAACCATAACACCTCCCTCCCTCTCCAAAGATGACACTAGCAACAACTTCTGTTCTATGTCTACCACCACTTCTCTTTATTCACATTATCACATCACCCCTTCCACTATTAACTCCCATCCATAAAACCCCCACTTACCCACTTCCTAACATCTTCTGTCACCCTCAGCAACCTATACTCATCAGTGCATCTATCCTTCCAATAAATATACCACTTCCTAAAATAAAAATGACTCCCTCCAGCCCCCTCACATCTAAGGATAAATCAAAACACTTTCATAACTACTCACTACAAATGAAACCTTACTATTTCCCTAGAACCCTGCTGTTATCTGGTGACATACATCCAAATCCTGGTCCTACTATAAACTCTACCACCCCACAAAATACTACCCCCAATCTCAGCCCACTATCCATAACTAATAAGCATATCTCCTTCTTTTCTATCAATACTCGAAGCATCCTTAACAAACTCAGCCAATTTCATGCATGGATATCGAATTACACCCCAAATATAATTTCTCTAACTGAAACTTAGCTTAAACTCCAAAATCATGTTCAACACATCCTCCCTCCTAGATATAACATACTTTGCCAAGAGCACCTAAATAAAAAAGGAGGTGGTGTTGCCATAGTTTACTCAAATAGCCTCACTCTCTCCCATCCCAAGCAATCCATCCCCTCCTTTGCACCTGCTGAATTGGTAGTAGCAAACTTAAACTCAGTTGACTATACCACCATCACAGTAGTTGCCATATGCATCCCACCAGGGGACAACATTCCCCTACTGGAAAATATACTCTCTTACCTCTCTCTAAACTTCCCCAATGAAACCATCCTTCTTGGGGATGTCAGCATTAATTAGCTGAACCTCAGCAATCTAAACTCACCACAACATATAAATCTCTATGGATTTACTCAACTAATCACTAAACCTACCCATTCTAATTACTCCAATTTTCAAAGCTCCCTGATAGATTGGATACTTGTATCAAATTCTAGCAAATATCTTAACCCTAATACTCTACCTGACTCCTTGAGTGATCACCTATAAAAGTGCACAGATATACCACCCATCTCCCTAAACCACACCAGTTTATCACCTGCCACAAACTTTCCAACTTTAACCCAGATATATTTATAACCCTTCTCTCTAGTATAAACTGAAATTTCCTTACTCAGCTCCCACTGGATGAAGCAGTTAATGCCTTCAACTCAACCTTCCTTAACATTTTGAATGTTCTAGCCCCACTCAAAAAAGTTTGGGTAAAAGCTAACATATCACCTTGGTTATCTAAAACCACCTCTACCTACATGAAAAAAAGACATAGGGCATGGAAAATATGGATACAATCTAAACTTCCAGCTGACCTGCAAAAGTACAAAGAACTTAGAAATCTAACCAAAAAACTCATCAACAAAGACAAAAAAGATTTCTGTTGTAATCCTCCTAAAACTTTAAAATCTGACCTCAAAAAATTCTGGAATGCTATCAACCAGATACTATATCCTGGAAACCCAACTTCACCAAACTCATGTCTTGATAAGTCACCTGCAGAGACTGCCAACTCTTTCCACACCTACTTTATCAAATCAGTTTCCAAACTTTTTAACCCTAACTCCTCAAACAACAGTACATCAAACCCTGCTGTACCCCCTTCAACCACTAACTCAGTAAACTCCTTCTCTGTCAAGCCTGTCTCCACTAACTATATCAAAACTTTACTCTCTAAGCTCCAACCCTGCTCTGTATCTGCTGACAATATCCCTTCATATTGTCTCCATATTGCTGCACACTCCATTGCTATGCCTATATCTATCCTAATCAATTGCTCCATCTCTGAGTCCAAAGTCCCATCCATCTGGAAACAGTTTTACACTCTTCCTATACATAAAGGAGGTAACTCCACAGAAATCTCTAACTTCAGACCTATCGCTATCCTCTCCCCCTCTCTCTAAAGTCTTAGAGAAATGTATACACAAACAAGTTATGCATTATCTCACACAGGAAAATCTACTCACCTCCACCCAGCATGGCTTCCGCCCCAAGCACAGCACAGCCACAGCTCTACTATCCTTTCTCAACACTATAACTCTAGCCAAAGACAACCATAAACTCATTTCCTGCCTATGCCTTGACCTCTCAAAGGCTTTTGACACGGTCTCCCACACTCTACTACTAAAAGAACTTACAGTCCTAAACTTCTCCCCTGATGCAGTCTCATGGTTTTCTAGCTATCTCACTGAAAGATAGCAATCAGTAAGATGGGAGTCTGTACTATCCAACCCTCTATCAGTTAAAACCGATGTCCCCCAAGGATCTATTCTTGGGTCTCTGCTCTTTAATATTTTCACTAACTCATTTCATACCTCTTGTTCTCAGTCTACCCTCGTACAATATGCTGACGACTCCACAGTCATCACCATTGCTGACTCACCCTCTGAACTCCTATCAACTACCCAAACATCCTTCAATGCTGTTGAGACATGGCTGACTAATAACCATCTCATCCTCAACCCCAGAAAAACAAAATTGCTACTCTTCCTGCCAAAATCTGCAAACCATATAAAATCTTCCTTCTCTATAACCTCCCTTAACATTACTCATATAGAAGTCGAAACTAGCACAAAACTACTTGGCATTACTATCGATGACCAACTAAAATGTGATCAACACATTAACTATTGTATCAAAAAAACCCACCAAAAGCTAGGTGTCTTGTATACAAACAAAACATACCTCACCACTGAAGCTAAAATCTCTCTTACTCATGCCTACCTTCTACCCTGCCTAACATATTGTCCTCAGATACTGACAAATTTGAACACTACTCTACTAACCAAATTAGGATCAACCTATCATACAATTGCTCTATTCGCAACACAACACCATATAAATCCCACCACTGTCTCGCCTTAAAACACCTGAACTGGCTCAAAATACCTCATATGCTACTACAATCTCATCTCCAGATCATGCACTCCATTCTATATCAGCCTGAATTTTGCCCACGTCTATCACCCCTCATCTCCCACTATTCCCCTACAAGACATCTCCAAAGTGCTTCTCAAGACCTATTAAATGTCCACAAACCAAAATCCAGGACAGGAGGCAGCTTATATAGCTACCACCCCTCTATTGCATGGAACAATCTTCCACTCGAAATAAAGAACCTAACCCACCCCAACCCAAACAATTCAAATTGGCCACCAAATACTACCTTAAAAAACACTGGATCTGCCAATGTATGCATCCTCCCTGACCTCCACCTACCCACACAATACTCTTTCACTTAATCTCACAAAAATCAGCATGCACAACTTGCAGCATTGAGCAACTTGCATCTTATGTTTTATTATGAAACCTTCTAATCCTTCCTCATACTTAGCCTATTGAACAATAGATTAGCTAATTTTCTTATGCAACCCCCCAAACTATTGCTATACAGTGCTTACTGAACCTGAGATTAGTTTATATATTTAACATACAAATTATTTACTTACTTCTGTTGCTCATCCATGTTTATTATATTTTCTTTGTTTTTTGTCAACATCTGTTTATAACTTGTAACTTCTAGTAAATTCTTTACTGTTATGTATAGATTTTTTGGCATATGATGGAGCTTTTCTCCCTGGGCCTCTGCTGAAAAACGGCTTTAGCTCAATCAGACACTCCCAGTCAACAAATTGAAAATAAAATAAATAAATAATACAGGCAGTCATATAACAGTGATAATTGAGGTTAGTATAGACATAAAAATTCTCATACAATCCAGTCTATACAATACATTAGCAGTAAGTGCGTAAATTTACAAAGATAGAGATATTGATTAGCAAGATAGGATAAAAGAATAAAAAAATCATATGGTTAGACATGGCATATTATGCAGTTTCAAGTTGAGAGTAAGATACCTAACTGTGGCATATATACAGTAGAGAAAGCAGGAAGGAAGATGTAAAGTGTGCTGAGATTGTGAGATTCATGTGATGCAAGGACATAGCCATGTATTCATAAGATGTGATTTGAGAGCATGTTTGAAATATGCGTTAGTGGGGCAGAGGTCAGAGAAGGGGGGAGGTTATTCCAGGATCTAGTTATGGCATGAGAAAAAAGAGCTTTCCCTGAGTTGCACATATGTACAGTTGCTATATAAAAAGGTGCCCACTGAAAAAAAAATCAATACTTTGTGTCAAATGTTGTAGCTAATCTAACAAGTTTGCAAATTTGCAAATAAGAGTAAAGCATTTTTTGCATCACTTCCATACTCATCCATCTGGCGACATTGTAAATGTACATTAATGCAAAACTATGTAGTCACATTGTTGAAAGGTAATTAAAATTAAAAATATAAAGTCAGACAATGAAAGAGATATGTATGAATGTTGCTTCTTAATATAGAATTGCTTAGTAAAACACTGAATTACAAAATCTTCTGGAATATGCTCATTGGTATATTCATTTTTACAGCCTTTGCTACTATGTGGGCTTCATTAAGTTAGATGTTTTTAAGATGAATAGTTTTGGTGGTAACTGATTTTTGTAGGGTCAGTCGTACAGTTAAGACCTGAGACTGCCTAATTTGAAAAGACATTCTGGTAGTTTTTAAGGTCTAGTTGCTAACAATTTTTGAATGTAGGGAGATTAATCAGACAACAGTCTGGAGAGGCAGTTTGTTCCAGAGAAGGGTAATTGTTGCATGATAAATATGTCTCTTTATCATAATTTATTTGCTGGAATAGGATCAACTCTCTGGTTCTAGTGTTCACTGGATGGTTTGATATGAGGAGAAATAAGAGGTCTTGAACTGCCAGATCCCTAATGACCTGGAAGGCAAAGTACCAGTCACCTATAAGGAGGACACTGAAAACAGGGACAAGGCCTCCCCCACCTCTCAGGTCCTTTAGGCCTATTATCTTTTTTGTCAGGAACCTTTGGAGTCTCTCCAACTGTTTGATATATTTAGTAAGATTCATCCAAAAGGGGAAGATTCATCCAAATGTGAACAGTATTTTTGATAATGGGTCTGATAATTGCTGAATATAAATGTGTGAGGACTTCTTTGAATCTAGAGGAAATATTCATTGTGATCAGCAGTACCTAAATCTGAGCACGCCACTTAACTTTACATTCTTAAACAGGTAGATGGAAGGAGGAATATTTGACTTATCCTGCTACTTCAGAGTGGTTTTCAATTTTTTCAAAGTATTTATTAAATCAATCATCACATTTTAAACTACAACACAAGTTTACTTTTATTAACAGAAAAGTACACAAATTGTAATAACAGTTTCAGTTGTTACTGTCATGCAGGATACATATATTTTCGTATTATCAGTTTTCATTCACTATACCATTACATAAATTGCTCAATTCCTGCCTTCCTTTAGACATCTCTCCTCCTCATGAATGTTACTATGTATGTCTTGTTCCCACAAATTCCATTTACGTCTGTGAAGTTAGTCCCTTCCCCTTTCTAATGATCCCACTTCATGTTCTTTTATCTCCCTTGCAATATTCAGAACTTCTGATGTCCTTCCATATCACTGTTGCAGTGTTCTTTACAGTAGGGATTCCCTGCCAAGGGTAGCCTGACGTCCGGCCAGTATACAAAAGCCTTTAAGTTTTAACAGGTATGTTGTACATCACATGTATGCTCCCCTTGCACGGTGTAGGGAATAAAGGTGATATCTGGATGTGACATCCTAGGAACTTCTTTGCTGCCTGTCAGTCTAAATGCTTGTTCATCTGCTGGTTTCTACTGTTTTCAAGTAAGTGCCCTGATTTTATTGTCTTAGGTTTTGCCTTGTTTCTGGTTGTTTAGTTTCATGTCATCCAGAAAGTGAAAATGCCTGCTAAAGATCATCATGAGTAGTGTTTGCTCTGTTTAGGCTCTTCCCATGACCATGTGTCTTGTGGGACTGATCAAGCCTTCATCCCTATGATGTTACAGAGGCAGCTTTCTTCCCTTGAGATTTATTTAGCCAACAGTTTAAGTCAATGGGTCTCTAAGGATACTATGGAAGGATCTTCCAAACCAGATGGTCAGCTGTCTGTGAAGAAAAAGACCAAGAAAACTCAGTCTGATTCTTCGGCTGCACCACCTTCACTGGGCATTTCTCTTGAGGCAGGTGAAAGCCTGGAAGATTGTCCAGTTTCTTTCTTGGATTCCTCTGCTGTCACCATGTTTGAGGCTGGCATGAACTTGACACCGTACATCTCTATGGAGGTTTTGCAGACATCCACTTTGATGTATAGGGGGAGAAACGGCTGATTTAATACTGAAGGGCCTAGGGGTGTTCCTCAAATTTTAGTAAGGGAAGAGGTTTTGAGTATCATTACTGAGTGTTGGTAGGGGAAAGAGCCTCCAAAATTTTTCAAGGCAGACATCCCATGTAAAAAGAAGCAGAAACATATTTTATCTGCTCCAAAAGATCTTCAGAGTGAATGCAAAGCTTCACTCAAGGCCTGTGTAATGCTCGTATGTCTGTTAAACCTCCACAGGGAGTTTCTGTTCCTGTTTCTTCCTGGTTTTCTACCCCTCTTAAGAGATCCAGGGAGCAAGATACTTCACAAGTGTCCCTCTGCTGACCCCTCTGTGGTATCTGTTGCTTCTGATAAGCCCTACGAATTGTTGCCTTCCACTAAGTTGCTTTCATCTGATAAGGATAGCAGAACCATGGAGAGGCTGGGAAAGAAGGTGTATTCTTCTGCTACCGTAGCCTTTAGAGCCGTTAACTATCAGACACATATGATTAGACATGTTATGGCTCTTCTGTCTCAAGCCTATCAGGCTATTTCTGATCTCCCTGATTCTGAGAGGAAGGCCTCTGCTCTTGCCTTGCTTGGGACATCCTCCCAAGTATCTCGCCATTCCATTAAAAATGCACCTGTGATGCAGCTGATGCTTCATGTAAGGCTGCTGCTTTTGGATCTGTTTTGAAGAGGTATTCCTGGCTCAGACTTCAACCTTTGCCTGATGATATGAAGGCTAAATTGATGGATGCTTCTCTGGATAATAAGTATTTGTTTGGTGCTGCCGCTGCTGCTGCTGCAGAGTTGTTTAAGTCCCCACAAAAACAGGCCAAGGCCTTACAGGAGTTGAAGTATATTTTTTCCCCCTATGCCCAAGTTTCAAAGGAATTATCCTAATAAGCCTGCTTTTGTCCGTAGACAATCCTGCCCTCCCCCCAAATGTAAAAAGGGTGGTAGAAGGTCTCCCCCTGCTAAAGCTATCCAAACTCCTTTTATTCATATGCCTGCTTTTCCTGACAAGCCAGGTATTGTCTGACTATCCTTGCTCTGTTCTTCTCAGTCACGTTCCTGTTTCTCTACGTCCATCTCTGCCCCTTCCTATTTGACTTCAGATCACCCAAGACTCTTAGGTTCTTTTCCATAATTCACCAGAGTTATTACATGGTTTGGAAAACTCTTCCCCCTTTTCTGGACATTCCTCAGTCTCCTTAGGAAAAACTGCCCCTTTTCCCAGAGGTGCTTCAGGGCCAGTTGGCTCAGGGAACTATTCAGGATGTTCCATTTCCTCAAAGGGGGAAGGGTTTTATTCTAGAATGTGCTTGGTCCCCAGGAACGAAGGCACCTGGAGACCCATTCTGGGTCTTTCTCCGCTAAATACCTTTATGAAGATTCCTTTCCCTTCAGATGCTGTCCCTTCAAACCTTGTTCCCTCTGCTACTTCCTCAGGCTTTTCTGGTTTCCCCTGGATCTCAAGGATGCTTATCTACACATTCCTGTACATCCCCTTTTCAGGAAGTTTTTATGTTTTTCTGTTGCTTCCTGGCATTTTCAGTTCTCTGCTTTGCCCTTTGGCCTCTCTACTGCCCGAAGCATCTTCAGCAAATGGTTCACTCCTGTGATTGCTTTCTGCAGATTGAGGGATACAGGTCTTTCCCCTACCTGGATGATCAGGCCCTCTCTCCAGAGATCTTACTTCAGTATTTACATGTTGTCACTGTTTTGCAAAGCCTGGGGTTGCTTTAAATTTCAAGAAGTCATTCCTGACTCCTTTTCAGGATCATGTTTTTCTGAGATGCAGGATCCAGACTATTACAGTGTTGGCATCCCTGCCTCCTCCCAAGGCCTTAACTTTCATTGCTGTCTTTCAGTCCCTTCTTCCTCTGGCTTCAGTCACAGCCAGAGACTTTCTGAGGGGTCTGGGTTACATGGCTTCCACCATTCCCATGCTTCCTCTAGTCAAGCTTCACATGAGAAAGCTCCAGTGGTTTCTAAAGTCAGTTTGGCTTCAAAACTCTCATAATTTAGATTTTCTAATCCCTCTACTTCCATACCTCAAGCTAAAACTTCACTGGTGGATTCATTAGTTGCCCCTCAACCCAGGGCTTCCTTTTTAACCTCTGGTCCCCTCTCAGGAACTTTTCACAGATGTCTCGGATGTGGGATTGGGGAGCCTCCTTCAGACCTCTGAAGTTACAAGGCCTTTGTTTACCTCAACAAAAGAAAGATCACATCAGTATCAAAGAGATGAAAGCTCTTCTGCTAGTTGTTCAGGCTTTTCATGCTCTTTTCCTTCCAGGGCCACTCAAGATTCTCACAGACAGTACGACAGTGATGTGGTATGTCAACAAGCAAGGGGGGGGGGGTGCAAGGTCTTATTTGCTATGCAGGTTAGCCCTTCAAGTTTAGAAGCTAGCTATCCAATATCAGGTGACCTTTCAGGCAGTTTACATTCTCTCAGATCAGAACATAGTGACAGATTCTCTGAGCAGGTCCATGGCACCATCCCACAAGTGGATCCTTCACAGGGATGTGTTTCTGGACATTGTCCACTAGGAGGTACTCCTCAAGTAGATCTACTTGCCTCCCTTCTGAACAGCCAACTTTCTCTATTTTGTGCTAGAGCCCCATGTCCTCTGGCCTGGAAGGTGGACACCCTCTCATTTTCTTGTAAGGGCATGTTTCCCTCCCCTTCCTCTCATTCTGAAAGTCCCGTTCAAGATAAAACAGGATGCTCCCAAAATCTTGCTGGTGATTCCTTTTTGGCCCAGGCAGCATTGGTTCCCTCTTCTGTATCTTACCAAGGGCAATCATCACAATTTACCTCACAGGGTGGACCTTCTCATACAAGACAAGGGATCTCTCATCCATCCCTACCTGCCCACACTTCAACTGACATTGTGGGTGATAGGGTTTTGATCCCATATAAACATTTTTTTTTTCAGAGGATGTGCTTCAGTCCTACAGGAGGTCAGGAAATCCACTACTAGGAAGTTTTACTTATCCAAGTGGAAGAGGTTTTCTGTTTGGTGTCTTTCTCGTAACCTGGATCCACTTACTATGGATGCTCCTTTTGGTTCTGTCCTATTTGTGTGAATTGCTTAATGCTGGGTTGGCATATTCTTCTGTTAAGGCCCACCTATCAGCTCTCTCTACTTGTCTGATTTGACTCCACTTTTAGCTTTTAGATTTGAAGCCAAACAGTTTATTAAAGGTGTCCTTCACATTAGGCCTCCCAGGAAGCCTCTCCCTCCTTCCTGGGCCTTAATTTTGTTTTAGAAAAATTGACTCCGGCTGCTTTTGAGCCTGAAGCTTCAGCTTCCTTACAGCATTGTTCTTGGAAGACTGTTCTTCCTTTGGTCCTTATTTCTGCGAGATGGGTGTCTGAGCTCAAGCCCTTTTGGCTGTTCCTCCTTTTTCAGTTTTTCATAAGGACAGGGTGTCCCTTCATACTAAACCTTCTTTTATGCCCAGGGTGATTAATGGGTTGTCTCTTAATCGGTCTATCTATTTACCCACTGTTTTCCCTTCTCCGCAGTCTGCTAGTGAGAAGGTTTTGCACACCTTGGATTTGCATAGGCAACTCAAATATAATTTGGATAAGACTAAAGCTTTTTATAGATCTGAGCAGCTTTTTATTTCTTTTCATCCTAGGTCTTTAGGTTTGGCTGTTTCCAAGCAAACCATTTCTTCTTGGATATCTAAAGCCATTTCTTTTTGTTACTCTTCTTCTTTTAAGGCTTATTCTACTAGGACTATGGCTTCGTCTGGTGCCTTTTTCAAGGGATTGGATAGTAGGGGGGGGATGGTGGTGTAATGGTTAAGGTGTTTGCCTTACAAATACAAGGTACAGGGTTTGAATCTCACAAGGGATAATTGGCTAGGCTTAAAAAATGGGCGCATAAGGCAGTTAGCCTAGTACTAACCTATGAACCTATAATTCTATCCTTGAGGCAGCTACATGGGTTTCTGTACATACCTTTACCAAAAACTGTAAGTTGGATGTGATTTCTAGGGCCAGAGCTGGTTTTGCTAGGCCCATTCTCCATGTCTTCCTAGAGGGCTCTGCTGGCCCTTCCTCCTCCCAGTCTTCTTCCTGAGCTTTTGCACTCTCCCTGTTGTAAAGATACTGCAGCAGTGATATTTATATATGTATTGGCATTGCTTTACTGGAATAGCCCACTTGGCCATTAAGAGCCCATTTTCAGTGGAGGCCCGGGGAGTAAAGCTCCACAAAAACATGAACGTAGAAAAGAATATAACAATATGATAAGATTCACTAAGTGTGAGCACGTAGGCAAATAGTTACCAATTAATTAAAGTAAAGTTAAGACAGAAATTGACCATTAGGTGCAACTGAAAACAAATTACAGGGTAAGATAGGAAAAATATGTGAAAAAAGATAACATTGCATAAAAGTTTATGCCACAAGTGTAGCTAGGTAATCACCAGACACTTAGTAAATATAGATTATTGAAATAATATCATCAGGAAGAAAAGGCTGTCAGGTTTTGAGGGGTGAAGACTTGGTGCAAGTGCAGTTCCAGATAGAAGATTGGTATCCTCATAGAGAAGTTTTAAATGATGCATGATTCTGATTAGTTCTAATATTTAATGGTAGGGCATTCCAGGTTCTGGCTACAAAACATGAATAAAGATGCTGACCAGCAGGTAAGTTTGCTTTGTGAACCTACAAAAGGTGTTGGTTCTCAGATCTTAGAGGCCTCTTGGGATAGTAGTAACTAAATAATGAACTAAGAGCAGGACTGTCTAAAGGTTTATAAATTATTTTGTGTGCAGTTGTCAATTGCAGATAGAAGAGGTAGTGTGGGAGTTCTAGCCAATTCGGGGAGTGTAGAGCTGTGCAGTGATGGCTAGAGTGTTTGGCTTTGCTTTTAGGGAGGATTGAAGGCTAGTAGGTTAAAAGGGCAGCATAGACAAGAGAGGGAACTAGGTAAGTGGTAACAAGGGCTGTTTAGTAGAAGGGCTAAGGAAGTGCTTGTGTCTGTAAAGAATGCCTGGCTTTTGATGTGTTTTACTAACCTTATGCTGTATGTGCAGGTCAGATTTTAGAAGGTCATCTATTATTACTCCAAGTAGTTTAGTATGAGTAACAACTTCAGTTGTGGTGTTGCTTTGAGAAAGTATGGTAAACTGGGCTTTGTATATGGGAGTTTTCTTCTTGGGGGTAAATAGAATTAGTTTGGTTTTGTTTGGATTAAGAGACAGATAATTATGGTATAACCTGACCTCTATGGAGGTAAAGGCCAGTTGAGTGATTTGTTGAAGATCAGCAATGGAAATAGCAGAACAAATAATAGTTGAGTCATCTGCGTATTGTATGAGAGATCCCTTACTGAATGAAGTTTGGAAACTATTAATGAAGATACTGAATAGGAGGGGTCCTAATATAAGAGCCTTGGGGAACCCTGGTAGAGGTGTGAAGATATGGAGAAAGGGAGTTTTGCCATTTAACAGCCTGTTGTCTGTCTGATAGGTAACTTGAAAACCAGTTGGGGGGAGACCAGTTTTTGAGAGTTGGGTTAGAAGTAGGGGGTGAGAGACTGTATCAAAAGCTTTTGATAGGTCAAGAAATAGGGAGGAGACAATTTTATGTAAGACATAGTACAGCTGTGTAAAGTAGATGTGCTTCTCTTCACTATTGCAGTATTCACTCCCTTCTCTTCCCCCTGGTCCTTTTTCCTTCTGGATGTGCTTGTAACCTACTAGTATTCTTGGACTGTCATTCCTTCCTGGGGCTGTTCAGTTCTGAGGATGGTACATCCAGACCTTACCTTTATGCCCTACACCATACATGGAGAGCATATGTCTGACATATGGCATACCATTACAACCTAAAGGCTTTAGTACACTGGCCCATAAGGCTACCTTTAGCAGGGAATCCCTATTGTAAAGAATACTGAACAGTGAAGAGAAGGACATCTACTCTTCTAGTAAGATTTAACACAACTCTACTTTTATTTGATGTAGACTTTGATTTCCATTTTCTAGTAATTGCTTTTTTGGTACCCAGAAACATTATATATATATATATATATATATATATATATATATATATATATATATATATACAGTCATTAAAGCTTATTATGTCTATTCAATTGATATCCTATATTTCACTCAAAAGAATCATTTTCTTAGTTACAGTCATTTGTCCTTCCATCATTTCCATCAGTGTACTCTGTAGATAAGATGGCAGATTGCAAAAAACTTGATACATTCCCAAAAAACATGTTCCCAATTTCTTCTTTCTTAACCATTGCACCTCCAACACCTGCTATCTACCTGAGGAAAGTCCTCTGAAGACTGCTTGCTTTATAAATGTGTATGTGCAAACGCTTCTATGCAACAGTCCTAAACCTTTTGGAGTTTGTTATATATATACTTGGCAGCCCTGAAAATTTCTACTCACTGCTGCTTTGTAAATTGCTTTTTCATTCACTTTTAGCAATCTTTTCTAGTCTCATCTGATTGATTCTTTAAAATGGTTTGGTCTCCCTAGGGGCATCATCTAAGCAACCTGTCCTCCAATTCCCCTCATCTGTCCTGGGGAGGTGGTAGGTTGGCCTAATGGTTAAGGTGTTTACCTTGCAGACACAAGGTGCAGGTTTGATTCTCATGAGTTAATTAGCTAGACTTAAATGGCCCACAAGGGCAGTTTGTCTAGTACTAATCTATGAACCTATAAACCTATGAATCAACTTATCTCCTCCCTTTCCTGGACTTAACTTTTTGGGCTGGTTGTGGATCCTAAGGGTGTACTGGGGGCTCAGCTGTTTCCACTTCCCTCCTGGGGTGTGGAATGTTTTTTTTACTTATTTGTATGCGCTACCTAATTCCCTGCCCTGCATCCCATGTTCGTTGACTGCATCTGAGGGACACTCCCCTATTGAACCACACATCCCCTATGGGAGCATCATCAGTGAATGCCTTCCCACCCAGTACAGGAACACCTATCCCTCCATGCTGCTCCATCAGCTATCAGAGCCACTAATCGAACACAGCTCAACTAGGCTGTAGTTGGGGCTTTATCCCTCTATAACCCCATAGTGGCTCTCTGATTCTTATGCAGTATTCATACACCATTCTAATGGCCCCTTCTTCAACAGACCTGTTTCTGTTCTAGACTCAACTAAAACTCTACCAGAGCTGTTTTTTCACTTAGCAGTCCATCCCCTTCTTTGCGTGTATCATGCTTTCAACATGATAGTAAAGACAGCATCTAAATTGCAGTCCAAACTTTTGCTTAGCCTTATCACACTCTACCTCACAAGTAATTTGCTCCCAATACCATAATTCCTGTGCTAATTTCTGTAGGTAAATTCCAGCTTTATCTTACCTATTTTCTGTGCCCTTATTTGAAGACATCCTTATTAAGAACATATTTTTCCATTCCTACACTGGATTAGCTCTTAGAATACTTTGTTACTTTATGACTATAATATTCTGTATGTTTTTGTTACTCCCTGTAAGGCCTGGCATCCCAAATCATATTTTCTCTTTATCTCTCAATCTCCTGATTCCCATTTCATAATCATCTTTCTCCCGTTTGACTTATAACCGTCTGCTTGAATAATGTATATGAGACTTAATGATTTGGTTCTAAACATTGTCCTAGAGGGCAAATCAACTTATCCTACTTAACTGTTGCCCTCTTCTCCTCCCAAATTCTTTCAACTCTTTATTAATTATCATTCACAATGCCACTGATTGATCAAACTATGCCTCTCCTGTATACAAAGCTAATGGGACTAAAACATTTCCACTGTTTATATTTTACTATCCATATCAAAATCAACAGTTTCCAATTTCTCAGTTTTTTTAAGACACCTTTATTGAATTGTCAGTTGTAACATAGGCAAACGTACATTTACATAAAAGAAAACAAACCATATTAACTTGCTTATAGGTTCATAGGTGTGTACTAGGCCAACGGCCCTGGAGCCTTTTCAAGCCTATAGAAGTGCCCTGGCATCATGCCGAAGTTGGTTCCCGGTGCCTCTATCAAGCAGAGCCACTGGAATGATCCCCTTGGTGAACTTTCTATTTCCCATCCACTCATCATGATTTCTCTTGAAAAGAGCCAGTGAGATGCTCTGCTTGCCATGTATGGGAAGTCTATTTCAGAGTATGGGTAGTCTCTGGGTTATGAACTTGTCCCTCCACCATGTTCTGTTGATTGTGGTAATGAGGTTGAGGTCCCTGGAGCGTGTTGTGCGGAGGGATTGGGATTTTTTTACGTGTAACATTTCTAACAGGGCTGGGTCAGACATGGCTTTGTAAGTCAACTAGAGATTGCCTCTTAATAGACGATATGAGACTGAGAAAAGTTGGAGTTCTTGGAGTCTGTCCATGTAGGACATGTGTTTAAGGCCTAGGATCCTCTTCATGAGGTACATTTGTGGCCTTTCCAGCTGTTGCAGGTGTTTAGTGAGGTACATGCCAAATGAGGCATTATATTTGATGATCGGTCTAATGAGGGAAGAGTAGAGAGAGATGATGACCTCTTTCTTCCTGGATGCAAAACCCTTGGTAATGAGATGTGCCACATAGAGGGACTTTCTGACCACAGTGGTAGTGTGGTGGTTGAAGGAGAGGTTGCTTTCAACCTGTGTCCCCAGATCTCTTATAACGCCTTCAGTATTCAGTGGGCTACCATCAGTGTGGTATTTAGTAGTAGCTGAGTTTTTCCCAAAGGGAATGATGACGCATTTTTTGGCATTAAGCTTAAGGCCATGGTTTCAACACCAGTCGTTGGTCTCATTGAGGCCTTTCTGTAGGATGCCTACATCACTTGGGGAGTTAATAATGTATTCCAGCTTGCAGTTGTCAGCAAACTTGGTCAGCCAGAGTCCCTCAGTGTTGGCCTGGACTTTCGAGAAGTAGATGCCAAACAGGAGGGGACCCAGGACTGATCCCTGTGGGACTCCACTCATGACTGGTCAGCAGTCTATCTTGGAGTCTGCTACTTTCACACTGTGGGTTCTATCTGTGAGCCAATTTGCAACCCACCTAGTATAGGGGTTGATGTCTAGTTTGGAGAGTCTATCAATAATTCCTGAGTGGGGAATAGTATCAAAGGCCTTGGCCAGATTGAAATAGCCTTCATCCACAGCTCTGGTGACTGACTCAAAGAAGTCAACCAGGTATGATCTACCCTTCACAAAACCAAACTGTGTGGGATCCAGAGTTTGGAGATTCCCTATATCCTTTTTAATTAGGTCCATGGTAATGTGCTCCATAGCCTGACATATCAGACTCATCAGGCTAATGGAACAGTAATTCCCAGGGTCTGTAGTTGCTCCCCCTTTATGGAGAGAATTGACTGTACCAGTGAGCCATTCTGTAGGGAAAAAAGCCTGAGGTGAGGCTGTGATTGAACAGGACATACAGTGTCGTGGCAGTTCACTTTGTAGTTCATGTAGAACACAGTCAGGGATATTGCTGGGTCCCATGGAAGCTGTAGTCTTGGCCTTGGACAATGCAGCTTTAACCTGTGCTGCGGTAATGTTGGGTGCCTGGCATTCTTTCAGTATTGTGATAGGTCCTTTGGGGGGAGGGGAGGGCCAGTATGTTGGCAATATTTGTTGGTTTAGTATAGGAGGTACCATTGTGCAGTAACTCAGAGCAAATCTGGGTATTACCGTGGATATTCTTGATATAACTGTAGAAGGCTTTGTGGCTGTTTTTAGTGTCTGTCGCAATTCTGCCTTCATAGCTAGCTTTAGAGGTTTTGATGAGGGATCTCAACTTTTTTTGAGGCTAATAAAGGAGTTTTTCCAGTCTTGGGACTTCACCTTTTTCTGCAACAGTTTCTTCCTTCTGTTGTAGAGTTTGTTAATGGCAGAGGACCACCAGATTGGCTTCCTGTTTTTGGAGGAGAGTGTCTTGGTTCTGTTGGGTATGGCTAGTTCCATGCATTTATGTACATGTTTGTACAGTGCATTGGTGTATGATTCAGTGGTGATGCACCTATTTTCCATTTGCATGGGTGCCGTGAAGTTAGCCACCACTGTTTTTAGTTACAGACATTATACATCACATTTGTTCTTCTGTACAGTATAATCAATCCAATATTAAACTGATCAATTCCTGCCTTCCATTAAATTTAATTCCTCCTCCAAAATATTTTCTGCATTGAAAATCACTATTTAAACGTGGTTCGTTTAGACTTAGATTTCCATTTTCTAGTAATTGCTTTTTTGGTAGCCACCAGAATTAAACTCTGCAAAGTCTTAATATGTCTAGGCAATTCTGATTCTTTATAACAGCTCAAAATAATCATTTCCTTAGTTACACCCATTTGCTTGCCCAGTATTTTTGCAGAGTACCTTGTAGGGGAATTTTTGGGGTGGTCACAGCGGTGCAGCAGTTAGCGTTGTCACCTCACAGCAAGAGGTTCTCTGGTTCGGCTGGGGTGCCTTCTGTGCGGAGTCTGCATGTCCTCCCTGTGGTCGGGTGGGTTTCCTCCGGGTGCTCCGATTTCCTCCCACATCCCAAAGACATGCTGTAGGTGGATTGGACACACTAAACTGGCCCTAGGTGTGATTGCGTGTGTGCCTTCTGTGGGAGGTTGGGCGCTGGGCTGGCAACTCGACACCGTAAAACTCCACTGCCAGTCATGATGGGACAGCTGATCCACTGTGGCGACCCCTAACCAGGAAAAAGCTGAAAGAAGAAGAAGACTCTGTAGGGGAATTTTTAAAGTTTGTCAACTCATTACATTTCCAAAACATATGTTCCCACTTAACTCTTTTTTTCCCCATCACATCTCTAACATTTACCATCTACCTGAGGAGAAATTCTTGGAGTCTGCTTGGGGTATAAAAATATCTATGCAAACACTTCCAAGCAAAATCTAAAATCTTGTAAACTTTGTTACATACTTAGTAGCCACACGTATGTCCTCCCATTGTTTCTTTGTGAATTGCTTATCCAAGATCTCTTCCCAGTCTTTTTTTAACTTCTTCTGATTGATTTCTAGTTATCATGCAATATTTATATGCCCTACTAATTATTCATTTTTATAGCAACTTATGATGTTCTTCATGTTTCACTGTTGCAGTCATTACATTTGGGTAATCTGCTGGCAGGTTACCCTCAGTCGGGCTGAATAACAAACTCTTGGGTCCTGTATCGGTTGCTGTCTCCTCTTCCATGACGTCAGGTCGTCAGGGGTATAAAACATGCAGCCGATGCCTTTTTAATCAGTCTTTCTTGCTGCACAGTGCCCGAAGCAGAAGCAGTTCGCAAGTGCCGGTCGGCCGACTCCTGAAATTGTTGTTTTCGAGTTTCAGAACCGAAGTCTTCAAACTAAAGCTAAGTACCCCATTGGGGAAACTTTTTCTTGCTCCTTACCGATGTCAGTAAAAGTTAATAATTGCATTACTTGTGGGAAGCAAATGCCTCATAAGGATTTTCATTTGTACTGTATTCTTTGCCAAGGCCCTGATCACAACATGCCTTGCTGTCAGTTTTGTGCTAAATTTAACCAACGCACTATTAAGCGTCTGTATATTTTTGCTTCTAAATATTTTGGTTCAAGATTTAACTACTGTCAAAAGATTTTAATACTCTTAACATATACTGGAAGAATCACGCAGATAAAAATAAGCAAAAAGTTTATTTTACATGCATGGAGACATGCTACAAAGTACATGGTATGTCAGCAGTCCAATTTCTGTACACTTCACATGGGTTTTTATACCCTTCTCAGCACATACACAGTAACTGGTTACCAGACAAGGAATTTCAGTCAAGGCTATTAATTCACATACTGGAGCCTTAGATGGTCAGAGGTCAGTCACAAGATAAGCTTGTGCCTAGACCAAGGTAACATCTATGCATTCCTCTTTGGTCAGCAAATTCTTTACAAGAAAAACAGCTTATTTTAACTTGCTTCTTTGCTTGCAATGCAATTTCACATTTTAACTCTTACTATACATGATACAAAGATGTTGAACACAAAGATTCTTACTACATTTCCCCCCTTACAACACTTTGTATCACCAGTAATACATTTTATTCATACAGGTTTTCGCATGACTCGTGTTCTGTATATTCAGAATAATAAGCTTTAGTTGCATTGGCAGACAATACACTTGATATTATCATTCGGATGCAAGGAATGCAACAACAACCCAACAGTAGGAATATAATGGCACCAACACATATAGCAATTAAGACATTCATAAGTACTGTTCCCCAATTTCCAAACCAATTTTGGAAAAAGTCAGTTAATGGATTCTGTCCTGGTTTTGTAAGTTCAGAAACTTGTTGTAGGATCTCCAGATGGCATATTCGTTGTCTGTAATGAGCGGACAACACTGCTAGTACCTCCTTTCGCCGCTAGGGGGAAGTCGAGCTCCATACGATTCTGCAATACTACAGTCCTCATTGCAGTTAACTCATCCGTCATCGATTCTAGCGCAGAAAAAGTTGCATTGCTCAGGGTTTTTAACAGTTTTGACAGTTTTCTGAGCTCCCAAATGGATTTTACTGTCCCATACGCTGGAAGAATACCAGCCCAGGAAATAACATCATTGTCCAAGTCCATGTGTGATAGCCCCTTGCTGCTACTATGGGCCAAATCGTGGTGATAGATCCAGGATGCATCAACGTTACCTACGGGATTAACAGGTTTACATTTCGTATTTTACCTTGGGGAAGAGAAAATGTATGTCTTATAGCTGGTGCTAAATAACCCAAAAAGCAACTGCCTGACCAATTCCTTGGTAACCATTTGTATGCTTTTCTACCACAGATAAAATAACAATCATTTACTTTAAGTGTAATATTGACTGGAACAGAGTGATTTCCTTTATCTTGCAGCCCTTTAAACAAAAGATCATACACAAATAAAATTTTTTCAAAGAAATTTGTGTCATTAACAAGCCCTGTACTATTAACAAGCACTCTTATAGGCTTGAAACTCGTTGCACAGTGCCCATCTATTGTACAGTTATGAATTATTGTTACATTACACTGACTCCATCCAACCTTAATCTTGCCTAATCTTTGAAAACATACAGTTCCATTCTGACGACCCATGAGGGGTAATGCTATTTTGTCCTTTAAGGCTACATTTGAAGTTTCAAATAGTAAATTAGTCCATGTATCATTTAAAGGGACTGTACCTAACATTAGACCACCATGTACAGTAGGGATAGCTGTGCATATCCAACAATTTGAAACATTAAAAGTTAGATCATATGCATACTTAATAGCTTGATATGTATTAAAAGGCGGATGCCTTCTCGTCTCTCTTTACTTGGCTAGTCTTGTTTGAAAATAAAAACGGCCAAAACAGAAAAGTAACAATCACACTTATTAACAACAAAATTATTTTGGATTGCTTTTGTGGGAAGGGCTGCTCCCTTCCAGTATTTCTCTGCATTGCTACGATAGTCAGATATTCATACAAAACAAGATTACTACTAATCAGTGTTCCTCATGGGAACTCAAGTTTTGTTCAGTTCAAACTGTTTTACCAGTTTACAGTGTGTCAGATGGATCCATGATGTTCGTTCTTTGATTCGGATTGCTGTAGGTGTTGTGATCATAACCTGGTATGGACCTTCCCAGGCCCAGGTTTTCCTCTTGACAATTTTAATCCAAACCCAGTTCGGGTTTCACTTCCAGGATCCTGTTGTTCTTCTGATCTGAAAAGCAATCATTCGTTAAAGAGGTGTTAGTCCTGGTCAGCAATTTCCTCATGTAATCTGCTATCTCTTCACCCCCCTCATGTTCCAGATTTTGCCACTGCAGGGCGTAATAAGGTCTCCGTATAATAGTTCAAATGGTGTGACCCCTTTTGAGGTGGGATGGACAGGAGTGCCAGAGGTAAGCAGTTTATCCAAGACTGATGTGTCTCGCCATAAGTTTATGTAACTTGCCTTTGAGAATGCCATTTCAACCAACCCTGCTGACTGTGGGTGGTAGGCACAATGGTGTTTTAACTCGATCTGAAAGCCAGCTTTTGAATAACTTGGTTAATGTGTGCCATTATCAGAATAGATGCATGTAGGTAGCCCAAAATGAGGGATAATGTTATTTGTAAGGGCCTTGGCTACCGACAGTGCATCTGGGTGTGCTACCGGAAAAGCTTCAACCCATTTTGTAAAACTAACACAAATCGCTTCTGTTGAACAGGAGTTAGTTCAATAAAATCCATGCAGATTGTGTGAAATGGATACGGAGGCAGCGGAAAAGCTGCTGGGGTGATCCGCACCCCACCACCATGGTGTTGTGCACAAAGCAGGCACAATAAACAAAATCATTTAGCGTATGCTATAAAGCCCTTGGTCCAGAACATTTGCTGGATCATTTGAACCATAAGATGAGATGGGCCATGCGTCACTAATGAGGAATATCTAAAAAGGTTTGTTGGTAAGACATACTTATCATTTGGACCTACAAAAACTCCCTGCTTTTGAATAGCCCCATATTTAACCCATCACTGTTTTTCCTGAACTGTACTAAGTTCCTGCATTACCTGTAAAGTTTGTAGATCAAATTTATCTGTAGGGTGAAGTTCCTTCTGTGGCAGTTTTGTCAGCCAGTGCATTTCCAAGTGATACTGGATCCTTGGCATTCGTGACAGATGGCCAGTCCGCAGTTGGACAGCTTGTAAGAGGCTTAAATCCTTGTGGGTTATTTCCTTTCCTGAGGCCGTAACCATTCTATTTTTCCATTGCTGTGCAAAGACATGGACCGTGGAAAAAGCATACTGACTATCTGTGTAGATAGTAACTGCCTTATCCATGGAGATAGTGCATGCTCTGGACAAAGCAATCAATTTGGCGGTTTTGCCTCCAGTACCTTAGTCTCAGTTGTGACTGCGTGATACCTGCCTCATTCTAACAGGGTCCAATCTGAATGGTTGGTCCATAAGGTCTGGTCTTGGTAAGACATTAGAGTGCATTAAATCTAAACCACCATCGTCAGCTGTAAGTAACAGCGTGGCTGGATTAAGAGTGGTGCATCGCTCAATGGTCATGTGTGGTTGTGATAGTAATGTTGTCATGCAGGATAAGTGTCTGCTAGGAGATGCGGTACTCATAAGGTCATGAAACAAAACTAGGGTTGCTGCAGCAGCCGCAGCCAGCCGGCTGCGACTACCGCTTGTACACAGTGTGGCTGTGTTCAATTTACTGGAATAAAAGCTAATGGTCTCAACTTATCCCCATAAGTTTGCAGTCTGAACAAAGGGTTTTGTATAGTCAGGAAGCTAAGTGTTGCAGATCCTGCTATCAATTGTTTTACCCTAGTAAATGCCTGTATTGTGCCAATAAGTTCTGAATTATTCCTAAAAATGACATAATTTCTTTTTGTGTTGGGCATTGGTGCCTGTAAAATGGCTTCTTTTCTACAGTTATCTAGTTGTCTACAGCAATTGAAATGGTATAGCCTAGATACCGTACTTCAGTTTTACAAAATTGTAATTTAGATTTATTTACCTTATGTCCTGCAATAACCGAATAGTTTCGGACTCACAGACAGCCTCCGTGGGTGCAGCCAGTAAGACAATAGTAGATGACAGCCATGCTCTGAAACTGTGCCAGGTTTGTCGACATTTCTAAAAGATTGTAGGGCTTTCACAATATCCCTGCGGCAGTTGTAACCAAAACCTACTATCTTCCTGTAGGGGAATAGAAAACGTTACTAATGTCAATAACAGAAAAATACTTATCCATGGAAAGGATATCATTTAACAAAACAGATGGATCTGGGACCATAGGAGCCCTTGGCACTACAGCAGCATTTACAGCCTGCAGATCCTGTACCATTCTCCATGTCCCGTCCGGTTTCCTTACTGGGAACAAGGGTGTGTTACGGTGAATCTGTACATGGAATTAAAACCCCAGCTCTCAGTAGAGCCGTGATCACTGGTAGAATGCCTTCTTCATGAGGTCTAAAATCGGATTTTGGAGTTATTTTAACCTGTCCTGCTGTTTCATTAGCCCAATGTCCTAGGGACCATAAGGATTTTGGTACTGACTGTAGTTTCAATTCTTCTTGTGGGGTCAGAAAGCATAGTCAGGATGGCATGCCTCCTGTCGGTGTTAACCGATCTTCTCGAAGATGTACCGTTGGTCTGGCCTGGGTCACCCAATTTAACTTCTGTACCTGAACCCCCTTACCTGCCAGCTATTCCGGTGTCATCTTTGACCAGTCGGTAACTTTTTTCCCAACTATATACCATGCCGTTTGTTCTTCCCTAGTCACAGATACATGTGGGATTGAGGCATTTTGAAAAAGCTGTTGCATGTCTCTTGTGAGACTACAAGTAACTGCGGAGTTCCCTGCCCTGTCCCACTAAAAATTTTGTAATAGGATCCTGGTCACCTTGTGTTTAAAAAATTGTTCCTCATACTTGGGATCAGGTCCCACACTTTTCCTGTAATACATTGTACAGTGTAGTTGTTTGCAGCCTCTGGTAACTGAATAGCTGTACTATATTTGCTCAAAGCTAGGCTAGTTAACTCATTGGCCATGCTTTGCGGTCCTGTTTCAATAAGATCATTACTATACCAGTAATATAAACTGCAACATTTCATCCTGGATTTTCAAATGCTTAGCCAAGATTCCTGATGCAGTTGGTACTGCTGCTATTCTAAAAACATGCATCAAATCCCTTCCTAATAAGTTAACAGGGCAAATCCGAGAGACAATCACCCGAAATCTAATGGTTTGATTAGTTTCAGGGTCCATAAACCATAAAGGTTTAGACAAAGGTTCCTTATAGATGGCCGCCGTCCGCTTTGACTAATACATAGTCATCAGTAGTCACATTGGGCGGCACTGCAGTGTGTTTCAATAAGGTCCTAGAAACCCTGAGTCACATAGAAATTCTCGTCCCTCCTTCAACCTGTAATATGATTACGGTTGCACTTCTGACTGCATAGTCGTAGCTAGAGCTGTCAGGCTAACAACCTGATATTCACCTTTTTCTGAAAAATCAGTTATCTCATGTTCCCATCCTGCACATTCCCTTTTACCTTCTTTATTCACATCCTCAAAATCATCCTCATTCTGTATTACTGACTCTTGCCAGTCGACCTCAGCACCTGGGTCCGTGCTGCCATCATATAGTCATGCTGAACTATGATCTGGAGCAGCAGCGGATTTCCGATTCCGCAATCTCTTAAATGCCCTTCTTACTGCATTTAAAACATTTCCCCCTCTTTTGTCTGCCTTCGTAATCTTCAAAATGTCCTACATTCCCTCTCCCTCTGCCTCTATCCCATCCCCTTCCTCTACCTCTGTTGGACGGAGCTTACATTAACATAAGTTTCCCATCCGCGCTCACTGTAAAGGTTTGAGCCTGTTTTCTTTTCTTTTCCTCAAGATATTTTTTTGCATGTAAGGGGATATGAGTCTATGGACGGGGTATGTACTTTAGCTTTTTTTTGTTTTTACTCTGATTTGTCTATACTACGGTTACGTAGTTCCAGAGTCTCCTCTGCTTGTTTTTGTAAATTTTCCCTGCTTCTCTGCCTCCTGTAAAACTACGGAGGACACCTTTTCTTGATTTTCTGCTTCTTTTTCCTGATACTGGGGTGGACCGACCATTTCCTTAGGGACTTCTGGATACAAGGGTGGGGCTGTCAGTTTACGACAGACAGCAGATGTCTCGTCATCTTCTTTATATAAAAAATGCACCTTTTTGCACTCGAGCCACCACTTTCCTTATTCGAAAATTGTTCCCTATGCCTCTTATTAGCTTCTTTTAACCATTCCTGTGCTTGAGGGAATCCCACCTTTACTTGATTTTTAACTTTGCCTCCTCGTCCCTCATGATCTCTCACCAAATTTTCACATTCTGCTCTATTTAAGTTACCACTAAATCCATAATTTGTCTTTCATTTTTTATGTATTTTAAGTTTTTTTCTTTTTCCTTTTTGGATGTAATTTAAACATATATTCCTCATCTTCAGTCCTTTTATTTAAGCAGCCCTTACTAGCACAACAACTGCTTCCTATTCCCATTTTTCTTATTTAAAAGAAAAACTGTTTCCTTTTCCTGAGATCTCTACCGGTCTTTTGTAAAATTTAAACAAAAGAAATTCCTTTATGACTAGTCCCTTAAAAAGTACTTTTATAAATGTAAAAGCTTACCTTACTGCGGATCTTCCGCCCCGTTCATCACCGTCCCACGGATCGAATCTAAGAGTGACTGGCCTCTACTTATGACTTCTTTGTCGGAGGTCATTCCGTTCAAGGGAGTCGAATTTCTCCCTCCTGTACAGGTTTTTCAGTCCCTCTTATGCGATAGAAATGTCAAAAGATTTTAATACTCTTAACATATACTGGAAGAACCACGCAGATAAAAATAAACAAAAAGGTTTATTTTACATGCATGGAGACATGCTACAAAGTACATGGTATGTCAGCAGTCCAATTTCTGTACACTTCACATGGGTTTTTATACCCTTCTCAACACGTACACAGTAACTGGTTACCAGACAAAGAATTTCAGTCAAGGCTATAAATTCACATACTGGAGAGTTAGATGGTCAGAGGTCAGTCACAAGATAAGCTTGTGCCTGGACCAAGGTAACATCTGTGCATTCCTCTTTGGTCAGCAAATTCTTTAGAAGAAAAACAGCTTATTTTAACTTGCTTCTTTGCTTGCAATGCAATTTCACATTTTAACCCTTACTATACATGATACAAAGATGTTGAACACAAAGATTCTTACTACAACTACCCTGAAATGTTGTCGGTTAGCAATCTGACTACCGGAGTTCACAAAAAAACGCAAGGAAAAAGAGACAGACCGTCAAGGTCCAAAACCGATGATAAAGCTTTTCCTAAGCAAGTCGATGGTTCGCTTATGATGAGTCGCTTTCGCAGCCCCTGATACCCACTACTTTTGAGTAGCAGGCCTCTGTCGAGACCCATTCGGAGTCCGGTATGCCATGAGATTCGCAATGTATTGAACCCGAGGATGTCTCTCCCTTGGATGGGTCCGGAGCCGCTGAGCAGGCATCAGCTTCTGAGGGTGTTTTCAGGCCTCAACATTTTTATATTAAACCGATGCCATCAACAAAAACAAGGTAAAAAATTACTTCTATGTCTAAAAAAACCGACACATGAGCCACGTGCTCAGGCCCCTATGCCTAAAAAACAAATTATCAAAATGGCTGAGGATTTAATTAACCTTGATCAGGGGTTCCCAACCCCCCCCGCTAAGAAGCCTAGGCAAGGCACTGATTATGAATCTTCAGATCAGGTTTCCATTTCTGCTGATTCCTCTTCTGATCAGGAATTTTCTATTCCACCTTATGAGGATTCTGATGCAGAGGAATCCATCCCATCTGCATCTCCTCCCGAGGATTACTCTTTTGGAGAGACTTTGCATACTTTAAGGGAACATTTTCACTGGGAGAGTCAGGACTTCTTTGAATCAAAAAAGAGGCTTAGGGATTTCCTTCTTCTTCCTCAGCATAGGCCTTTGGCAATACCTCCTGTAGTAGATATTGTTGATGTGTTCTCGGAATCAAGCATGGCTCCTGATTCCCTGCCTCCGGCTCCTAGTAAGCCAGACAGATATTACAGGGTTCCTGAACCCATAAATTTTTTTTCAAAAATCCTACTGCTGATCCTGAGACTATTTCTCAGGGTCCCAAGGGTGTTAAGGCTTCTACAGCCAAAAATCCTACCCCTTCTGATAGAGATTCCAGGGCGCTGGATAGATGGGGTAAAAAGGTTTATACGTCTGCAGCCTTGGCAATCAGGGCTGTAAACTACCAGTTTCATATGCTTAAATATAAACAACATGTTATGGGCTTACTGAAACAGAAAATGATGTTGATTTCTGATTGTGTGGAAAATAAAGAGTTACAGGATTTATTGCATTCAGCAGAACAGGTTGGAAAGCATGCTTTGCAATTTGGTTTTGATTCCTTGGAGCCCTCTTTCAAGGCTGCCGTAACTGGATCTGTGATAAGAAGGCATGCCTGGCTCAAGGAGCAAAATCTGCCTGATCATGTTAAAGCTAAATTGTTGGATGCCCCTTTACAGCATGATAGTCTGTTTGATAATAAGGCAGAAGAATTTTTAAAGAAAATGGAAGACAAAGCTAAATCTATGCAAACTGTAAAAGATTTCTTGCAAGTGCAGCCACCCAGGTTCAGTAGGCACTGGCCTACTAAGAATTGGTCCTTTCCTGTGTCCAAGAGAGCCACTCAGGGCAAACCCAGGTGCTCCAAAGGCTCCAGATAGCCATCACAGGAATCTTACAGGTCAAAGCAATGGGGTGCCTCCACCTCCAAATCTGGAGATAACAAAACACAACCCTACAGTAAGCAGTCTCAATGACTTTCCTCTACCATTTCCAAGCACTTATCTTTTGACAGCCCCCATGGGGGGAAACTAGCACTTCATGCTCAAAATTGGAAGTTAATAACCCAGGACAAGTGGGTATTAAACATAGTATCCCAGGGGTACAGATTTCATTTCCATACTTTGTCAATTCCAAACGGATGGACAGATCTGCCACAAAACCAGTGGGCAGAGGCCCAGATTCAAGTCATATCCCTCATGGATATGGGGGCTATTCAACCGGTACCAGAAAAGGAAAAAGGACAAGGTTTTTATTCAAAACTTTTCCTGGTACCCAGAAAAGACAAATCATGGCATCCAATACAGGACTTATCGATTCTGAACACGTTCCTGGACACTCCAAAATTCAAAATGCTGACTTTACAACAGCTATTACCTATGCTAGGCAAGAATGCCTGGTTGGTAACTCTAGACTTAAAAGAGGCATACCTGCATATCCCAGTAAGGGAATCTTGCAGAAGATACCTCCGCTTCAAAGCAGGTTTTTTGCATTACCAATTCTCTGCACTGAACTTTGGCTTATCTATTGTGCCCAGGGTCTTTACAAAGTGCCTAGCACCAGTAATTGCATTCTGCAGACAAAGAAACATTCAAATTTATCCTTATCTGGACGATTGTCTCATTCAGGCAGAGGACAAGGACACTCTTCTTCAACATCTGGCATTTGTAAAAAGGCTTCTAGCATGCCTAGGGTACACCATAAATGAAAATAAATCACAACTGGTACCCTCTCAAATAATTACATTCCTGGGTGCAAGCTTGAATACAACTGCCCAGATGGCTTACCTCACGCCAGACAAACAAATGCAATTGACAACATACTTCAAACAAATGGCAACAAAAACCCAGTTAACTGCAAGACAAATTCTGCAGGCTTTGGGGTTCATGGCATCCTGCATTCTACTAATTCCATATGCGAGATTGCATATGAGGAAACTTCAATGGTACCTAAAAAGCTTATGGAATCAATCAACATTGTCACAGCCTGGAAACAATGATTCCTCTCATTCTCTGCCTACAACAGGAGTTTCTTTGGTGGACAGAGACATGTCACCAAAACAAGGGACTGTCATTCACTCTACCCCCTGCCACCCAAACCCTAACTACAGACGCATCAGACTATGCTTGGGGGGGCCCACCTGGCAGGGAGATGCATTCAGGGCAAATGGAGCCCAAACCAAATGCATCTACATATCAACCAGAAAGAAATGCTAGCTGTTCAGAGTGCTCTGACAGCCTTCAAGGACTTACTTGATCCAGGACAACTACTGATAAAGACGAACAACACCACAGTTATGTGATACATAAACAAGCAGGGGGGTACCCATTCCTACCCCCTTTGCAGACTAGCCATGGCCTTGTGGAACACAGCCTTGACTTACCAAATACATCTTCAAGCTCAATTCCTGCCAGGAAAGCAAAATACTCTGGCAGACGACCTAAGCAGAAATCTTATGGACCTGCACGAATGGAAACTGGAGCCACAAATCTTCAGCATATTATCACAGAAATGGGGAAGCCCAGACATAGATCTATTTGCCTCTCCCCAAAACTATCAGTTGGACAAATTCTGCACAAGAACTCATCACAAAAAAGCATGGAAAGTGGATGCTCTATCCTTCAGCTGGAAATACCTACCAGTGACATTCTAGAAGCTGCTACTTGGAGCTCAGTTCATACTTTCACAAAGCATTATAATTTACCTGTCTTCTCTAAATCCAGAGCAGGTTTTGCCACTGCAGTTCTGCAGGGCCTTATAGCTGCTCCTAATGCTGTTTAGTTCCATCCTCCCATCCATAGCTTTGTGAGTCTACCCAAATGTAATGACTGCAACAGTGAAACACGAAGAACATAGTAAAGTTGTGTACACTTACCATAAATGTAGATGTTCAAGTGTATTCACTGTTGCAGTCCGGGTTATCCACCCGCCAGCCCCCTTTCTATACCTTTTCTTTCCTTCACTATACTCTAAAGCCTTTGTGGTGTATTTGCTTTTAGTTGAAGGTAAATTTTATGTTTCTAAGGTGCATTTATATATTTACAGTTTATATATATATATATATATTTTTGCTCCCCATTTGGGGGGCACCTGACATCTGGGGCAAAAAATCTCATTAAAATAGAGTCGGCTGCATGTTTTATACCCCTGATGACCTGACATCATGGAAGAGGAGACAGCAACCAATGCAGGACCCAAGACTTTGTTATTCAGGCAGACTGAGGGCAACCTGCCAACAGATTACCCAAATGTAATGACTGCAACAGTGAATACACTTGAACATCTACATTTATGGTAAGTGTACACAACTGTACTTTCCAGATTCAGCAAAAAACTCCTACCAGTGTAGTTCTTTCACTTAGGATTCCCCATCCTTTTCTTTTTACCTATCCTCTGATACCAATCCTTGATAGGGAAGGAAGTCTCTAGCCTGCAGTCCAAATGTCTTTTTGGCTTTTTCCTAATCTGTTTATGTTTTCCTCTCTAATTATTTGTTCATAGGTTCATAGGTGTGTACTAGGCTAATGGCCATGGGGCCTTTACAAGCCTAGCCCATAGAAGTGCTCTGGCATTGTGCCACCCGTCATTAGTTCCCACTGCCTCTATCAAGTAGATCCACTGGAGTGATCCCTGGGATGAACTTTCTATTACCCATCCACTCATCAAGATTTCTCTTGAAGAGGTATAGTGAGATGCTCTGCTTGACATGTATGGGAAGTCTATTCCAGAGCATGGGCAGTCTCTGGGTGAGGAACCTGTCCTTCCAGCATGTTTTGTTGATTGTAGTAATGAGGTTGAGGTCTCTGGAGCATGTGGTGCGGAGGGATTGGGATTTCTTTAGATGTAGCATTTCTAACAGAGCTGGGTCAGACATGGCTTTGTAAGTCAAGCAGAGATCGCCTCGTAGTAGACGATATGAGACAGAGAATAGCTGGAGTTTTTTGTGTCTGTCCATGTTCCCAATATCTTTGTTCCTTTGCCAGTTTCCTGCAATAAATTCCAGCCCTCTCTTGCCCATTCCCTATACTCCTAATTGTAGTCATCCCTATTGGTAGAATTTCCTTTTTCCGTCCATGTGTTAGCTTAGTTCTTAGAGTACTTTCTGCTACTTTATGAATATAATATTATGTTTGACTGTTGTTATCCCCTGTAAGGATCTGCATTAAAAAGAGATAATTAGTAGGCAGTATAAAATATTGCAAAATAAGTATAGGAATCAATCATGGGAGAGTCTGTGAAGGGAGATTGAATAAGCAATTTACAAGGGAACAGTTGGAGTACGTATGTATTTCTATAAATTATGCAACAATGTTTAGAAGATTTAGGATTTTTGCCTGGAAGTGTTTGCATAGTTATTTGTATACCCCAAGCAGACTCCAAAGGCAGGAAATGAGCAATTTATGTTATGTTGGACTGATGCTAGTTATATAAAATAACATATTTAATGTATAAGGTATATAACTGAGAATGTGTTAATATGGTTTGATGTTAAATATATGTTTCAGAAAACACATTTAATCCAATCACATTTCATTTAAAATGTATTTTTCAGAAAATACTTCCTCTAATTTTTTCTTTTTTCTTTGCAAGAGGGCAAGCCTTCAGCACCTGCACGTGGGGGATTTTTCCTTCCAGACCACCCTTACTTAGAAAAGGCCATATTACTGTCTACATATGTTCCCAGATCCCTGACTAAAAGGTAAACTCCATCAATAAGACACCATAAGATTTGACCCAGTAGTCAGGGATCTGGGAACATATGCAGACAGTAATCTGGCCTTTGACCAACATTTGCCCAAGATAGCAAGAAAATAATCCTATGTTGCCCAAGTTATATCTAGAGGCATGGCATACAAGTCTAAGGAAGTCATAGTGCCACTTTATTCAGTCCTTATCAGACCCATCATTGAGTATAATACCCCCTTTGGCATGTAACTGACCAAACGTATGCAACAACTGGAATGCCCACAAAGTTCATTACCAGGAGAATCCAGGGAATAAAGACATTGTCCTATATGGTTCACCTTAAAGCCCTACCTTTATATTCTGTCTTCTGCAGGTTACTGACTGGTAATACATGTCTGCCATACAAAGCATCCTCGCACCCAACTCTGGGGACTCTTTTGCATTTACCCAAAATGAACAGCATCAGAAACACTCCAAGGATGTTGGTGAGACATGTATGCATTTTTGATTATCCCCATGCTCTGGAACAGGCTGCCTGTCCATGTGTAGAAGAGTTTATCCCTAACCCCATTTAAGTTTAACCTTGAGCAATGGATGGGAAATCGAGAATTCACCGCAGGTCTGGCCTCCAGGTCTCTGGTAGACATTGATAGATAGTAATGTCAAACTAATATATCACCCTACATAACCTCTAGAAAGTTCCTAACTAATATATCCACTCCTAATAAATGTTTATGATACATAGGGATACAATTGGGTTGGATTGCACATCTAGTCTTATAAAGGCCTTGGTGGTCATTTGCACAGTATATAACTATGAACCTGTAGACTAACACTATGGTTGCACAACTACAGAGAAAAGAGAAAACACCACACACAGTTAATCACTGCTGATCTGGAAACAAATGTAAGACTGGGCATTAGCAAGGTATAATATGTTATTCCTGCTATCCTAGCATATTATACAACATCAGCATTGATTCTCTATAACCTACTAAACCTGTCTGTCAAATATGATGAATTAAATGTCTTTTAAATTACTGATTTTGAGTTTAGACAAAACTAGTCTTGGATCATGGATTGTATACCGATTTGATTATTTATGCCCTAATGTCCCTCCTCTCTGTGCTTACCCATTAATATCTGGGAAAGGACATGCAGTGGAGACATGCTCACATATTGTTACACCTCCATGGTGACTCATCCAGTTCTTCTAGATGATTTTTCCTTAGGACTGTGCCCCCTTTGTATGTCCCCAGCCTTCAGCAGAGATCAAGTGCAAAGTGCATCCAAGTGCATACCTTCCTCTCCAGGATGGGCACACCCATCCGTCCTTGCCAGAGCCAAAGACACTGGAGCAGCTAATAAAACTCTGGCCATCTGTGCCATACTCAGGACTTTATACTTGTGTGTCACAGTACTGTTTATCCCTGAGTGCATTTGAATTAATTTTTCCTCTACATTACTAGGAGTCATCTCCTCTAGTAAAGCTGAAATTTGAACTACATTTTGATGAACAACTAGAAGTCTTTTTCCTTTTTTCTACTTGAGTTTGACTTGCTTGCTTCAAATTCATTTTGTCCTTGCTTTCAGTGTATTTCCTAGCTAGTAATTGAAGTTTACCCAAACTGATAACTTTTACTGGCCTTTTTATCAATTTCTCAGTTTTCACACAGGGAGGGATCTAATTAACCTGTTAGTATGCACCTATCTTGAAAATCTTATTTTTAAGTGTTATTTATAGGTTCATGGGTAACTACTAGGATATTGATCTGTCAGAATCTTAAGATTCCCAGCCTTGCGTTCCACTTTTTGCCCTTATTTTTGCAGTATAAATTTCCAAAGACAAGCTATATGTTGGATACTTTGTTTTCCTTATCCATGAGGGTTTTGGGTAATAAATCAGGAGTGAATGTGCAGTCACCCATGCATTCTTCTAAGTTATGTTTGATTAGAGTAGGAAGGACTCTGCTTTATGCAGAGGGGAAGCTAGTTCCATAGAAGTGGTTAACTCTGTAATACATACCTAATCCCTCCATCATGTTCTACTAATCTTGCAAAAGAGAGTGAGGTTCCTGTAATGGGTGATTCTGATACCATTGGACTTCCTAATGACAGAACAGGGTCACTTGAGGCTGTGTAGATGAGGCAGAGGTTACCTCTCTGTAGCATGTATGGTTCGAGGCAGTCTGTGTAATTTTAGGATTTGCACCCTTTATTTTTTTTTTTGTTGAGGAAATTTTGTGGTCATTTCAGATGTGACAAGGGTTTAGACAGGTACATACCAAAAAGGGCATGTAAACTCGATGAGGGCCTAATACAGCAACGTCTGGTTTTGTGGATTGTTCAGGGTCACACAGTAGGTGAATGAGAGCCGAGGAAATCAAAACCTGTAATAAAGAAACTAAAGTTCTCAGCCTTCACCCTGTGTGCCAACGGATTGGTTTTGGAGGAGGAAGCCACTCACCCTTACTTCCTGTGGTTTATTTGTGAGCCACCTTGCTCAACAGTAAGTTGCATAGGGGGTTAACATTTAGCTGGGAGAATTTATCTGAATGCAGGATGGTGTCTGAATGTCTTTACAAGGTTCGGCTAGTAAGTGTGTAATCCTCTGGCAGTTGATACACAGGGTTAAGGCTGTGAGCTGTAGTTCCTATGGTACAGGGTTAGAGGCTCTCAGCCCTCTCTTGCCTACTTTGTGAACTTAGGTAAGTCACTTAACCATACCTTGCTCCTAAGTTGCCACTGAAAAGGTACTGAGTTTCTAGTGGGCCTACCTGGTTAACAAATGCATATTATTATTACTTTTATAATTATTATTGTTAAAGAGGAACAATTACATCCCTGGATATGTACACCATACCCTACAATATAAGCTGTGTGATGAAGAAGAAATTCCTTACAATGATGCATACGTGATAATCAAAGGACAGTTCATTGTCAAAAGAGTTTCTTATATCTCTAACGCTGGGATCAGTTTTTTGGGTGGAGGGGTGTTGTCAGTGTGACCGGTACAACGTGAAGGATACAGTTACACATTTTTGGCATTTAGTTTCAGTCCATGATTGTGACACCAACTATTTGTTTAGAGTAGGCCTTCTTACAGGATCATGGTGTCTGTAGCTTTTGGAAATTTTAAGATGGAACTAAGTTTGCCGTTCTCACTTAACATTAGCTTTGACCTCTGAGACGTAAATGCCAAGGAGAAGTGTCTCAAGGATTGAAACTTTGGCTACTCCACAAGTGATGGGTCTTTTGTAGAATGTAGAGCCACACACCCTGCCTTTCTCTGTTCTTTTTGTGATCCAGTTTGCTATTCAGCAAAGTTACATAGGGGTTAATGTTCAGATCTGTTTAATATCTCCACTTCTTTTGGGTTTCTAATAACGGTATGGGAATGGACCACATTCCTAAATCTGGGTATGATTAAGGTTCATGAAATAAGTACTGTTTCAGTCTTTGATGTTAGCCAGAAGTGCTCTTTGCAGCACCCATAATGTGCCCAGAATCGACTCCTTCAGTAATTCGTATGGAGTTGCACATATCGGTAGTAAATCTAACCACAACTGTAAATTATTTTTTATGTGAACCATTGCTCCTACTACTATTGAAACTGTCCAGGTATCCATCCTTCTTCTACATTGCTGTCATTTCTGCATGCATATCCTGGTATTGTATGACTTTGAGTGTGTTTGTCTGTACATAAAACACTGTAATTAGTGGATGTGGCAATTTCTATGGTCAATGCTACTTTCATCTTTTTCTGTGCTACTATATCTGGTTTTCTTGGATCTGTGTTTTTGAACTGTTGGTAATGGGTGATTGCATGTGCTATAAACTTCATCATTTTCCACAGTGCTTTGTGTCTAATATTTCCAGCGCTACTCACTTACTTCAATATCGTAGAGTTTGTACAATTCACAGTGCAACAGTCTTGCCACCTTATCGTGCCTTTCATTGTACAGGCCATCTGCCATGAGTGTATTACACCCAGCAACAAGATGTATGACTGTTTCCAGTTCTTTTTTTTATAGAACCAGCATTTGTTTCTTTCTCCCACATGTTCAGTGGACTTTGATTACCAACATGTACGTACCACTATCCTGGGCCACAGTTATTACCCTTCATCTTTTGGTTTCAATTCACGTCTCCTTAACTGTTCATGCATCAAATCCTGAGTGACATGAGGTTGTTCTGGGAAATCTCCATACTTGCCATAATATTTATGCCTTTTCCATATTTCTTTCCTTCTCATGTGATCCTTCTCCTTTCATTCTTTCTTTGTTTTGTTTTTTTGGAACATCAGTTGCTGCTTGCTTTTTGTCTAATTCTGGTTTGATTTCCATTCCCACTTGACAACAATATTATTCTGCTAAACTAAGCACAAACTAAGCAGGGAAGTCTTCATAGACGTCTCCTCAGGTTTTGCAGCCTTCCATGTTTTGATTTGTTGAGGTCAGGAGATATGTATGCAGTCCCATGACAGCTGATCTGTACATGTAATTGATTTTGAGGAGGCCCATACCACCTTCAGAATGAGGAATATATAATCTTGGTGTACAAAGATTTTTATTTATCATTTGATGAGCAGAAAGCATTTTTGTTGTTATGTCCAGCTGATCCTATACCTTTTGGGGCCAGTCAGTCATCCAAAAACTGAAAGTTAGAACAGGAAGAACAAATTAGTTTATAGACTGGTCTTTATTCCTTGATGTTAAGACTGTGTTCAGTATTAGTTTTAGTGTTCTAAAGTATGCCTCACTGAGTTTTATATGCATTTTTTGGTTTAATTGCCAATCCTTCATCAATTCCCAAATATACTCCTTCCAACTCATATTCCTTTGTATCACATATGTGTCCCAGACTGATATTTTCTTGGTGCTGTAGCTTTCCTGCTTTTTTTACGTCATCCACAAAATGTAGATGAGAAGTCTTGAAAGCAAGTTCCTTTCTGCAAGCCAAATTGTAACCATGGCCTAATTGGTTAAATAAACAGCTTAATGGGTTAAGGACAAGACAAAAAAAAAAAACAGCAGTAAAGAATCGCCTGAAATATCCCCCTTTGAATTTTTTTTCCTGGGATAAAAGTAGCCACTGTTTTATTGTCACTGTAATGCAATCGATCAATGTAGGGTGTATCTTTTTCAGTAACCATTTGAAATATCAGGACCCGATAGAGCAAATTCTGAAATATGGAGACTAAATGGCCCAAAGAACAGACTTGGTATGTCTGAGATACCATTTCTCAGAATATTCTCTTTTCTCTGAGGTATGGCAATCTCAGAGTTGGTATATATAAATTCGGGTCTATATTATAAGAGCGATGTTTGAAAACATTGAACAACATATGGTCGACACCACATGGTCGATGTCTTCAAACATCAACCTTATAAAAAGACAAAAAAGAAAAAATTACCCTAATGGGTTTAAGCAGGGGGGGGCAAGTCCCCCTGCACCCCTACCCCCTGCTACTTAAATATACCAACTCCGAGACCGCACTACATTGCAATAAACTGAAATCGACCCTTACGGAGAGTTCCGCCTACACGCTCAAAATTCTGAGCGTTCAATATTCTCATGTCGACAATGCCTGACTCGACATTGTCGGCTTTCAAAAATATAATATAGACCCATAAATACAGGGGGGTGTGGAGGGGTGGTTTACACCCTGCAAAAAGAAGTTTTAAAGAAAAGAGTGATTTTCAAGATTCACTTTTCTCCTGTGAGTTTGGTCTTTTTTTTTTTTTTTTAAAGCTTTTCAGCACTAGACATTTTGAATGTCAGCATTTCAGTTATGGATCCATCTTACACATCTGTAAGCAGACCTTTATATGTGAATGTGGGATTCTCTCAAATGCTTTTTTGTACTCCATCCATGTCATGCTTCCCCAGAAAAGGGGAAGAATCTTCTATTATAGCTTTTTTATTAGCAATGAATGACCCTTTGTTCTATATTACTTTTTTTTGTTACCCTTTTGTCCTATTGCTATAACAGAGTCTTTTTCTGAATTACTGTATACTCTGTCTGCAGCACTTCCAGTATATAATCTGTATATTATTAGAAGGCAAGTTATTGTTCCATAATTTTTAGGATGGCTTGCAGGTTCATTCTCAGGTTAGAGCATGTTTTTTTTTTCGGTTGTTAACCAGTTTGATGTTTCTCCAAGATGCACGTATAAGTAATTTTTACTTGGCTCTAAGTCTTTGTGTAAAGAAGTTAGTACTTTTAGCCAAAAGTTAGGTACTGCATCTGGGCCTAGGGTGTTCTAGTTAGGAGCTTTTCTTAACTTTGTTTCTATTTCTCTGGCCATTACTTCATTCTATTTCATATCCTCTACATTTGGAGTCCTTACAGTTTCTTTTAATTTTTTTATCCAGTCAGAATCTTTGTTACATTCACAGGGTCTTCATAAGTATTTCTCAAGTATGTAGCTATTTCTTCTTTTTTTGGTGGTATTTCTAGTCTTTTTGCTTTGTTTCCCAGTTCTCTGTAAAACTTCTTTGGTCATCAGTGAATTGCTTATTTTGTAGTTTTCCTTTATATTTATATGTATATCTTCTATTTTTTTCCTGCTTGTAGTGATATCTTTAGTTTATTATTTGCAGCAGTGTATGATTATATCTTGGTCTGTTTTGATACTATGTGTAGCTTTTATCACATCTGGTATTTTTGCTGATCGTTTCCCTCTTTTGTATTCTTCTAACAGTGATATTTCTTGTCATGATTGATTTATTGTTTTCTCTGTTTGATGCTTTCATGTTGGCATTTTATTTCTTCTCTCCCTTTCCTGTATTGCTGTATGTTTTTATGGTAAGGCTTTATCTGTTATCAATTTAGCAGCACAGTAATGTATCTTATTTACTTCTGTTGTAACACATGAATTTCTTTTAATTTCTCTTACTAGTCTGATTACTCTGTTCATCTGTTTTATCAAACTTCTGACACTTTGGATCTTCTACTTTCTGTAATCTATTTAGTTCATTGATCTTAATATGTCTATCCATCTCTACAGTTAGCGCTTCCCTTAGGTCGTTTTCCTCTAAACTGAGAGTGACTGTTTAGCTGGGAAAGTTTAACTTTGATGCCCGAGTATAGCATTGTGTTCAATGCCTTTGCAAGGTCCAGACAGGCAGTGAGCACTGATTTACCCTCACCCATTGCCTCAGTGACTTTTTTGAAGAAGATAACCAGATTAAATAAGCAGAAACAACCGTTCACAAATCCAAACTGGGTAGAGTTGTGAGTCTGTAGATCATCTATATCTTTTTATTAGTTCCATAATTACTATTTATTAGTTCCATAATGATGCTTTCCATAGATTTACAGATGAAGCTGGTCAGCCTTATGGGTCTGTAATTACCCATGACTACTGTAGCCCCACCTTTGCATAAGAGAATGACCATTGTTGTCCTCCAGTCATCTGTTTTGAGACTAATGTTGAATAGCATCCATGAAGCGGATCTGACACTTCATGTTTCTGGCTAGCCAGTAGGCAGCCTGGTATATTATCTGGCCCCATGAATGTAGTGCTGTTGGCCTTAGAGACTGTTTTGAGAACTTATTGTTGGGAGATTTTGAGGAGGGGGCAGATGTGAGTATTTAATCTGAGAATATTGGAGGGAGAGGTAGTTTACTTCGAGGCTGAATTGGTCTGACGGTAGATTGGCTATATTCTCAAGGTCTGGGTAGGTGATATCATTTCCTATTAGCTCTCTGCAGTGCTGGGTATTTCTTTTGAGATTTCGAACATAGCTCAGGAAGGCTTTGAGGTTATCTTTTACCTGGGTGGCTATTGTTACCTCACACCTGGATTTGGTTTATTTGATCCAGATCCAGAGTTCATTGTTAAGTTTAGCAACAGAATTTTCTGACTTTTTGAAAGTTAGATTTACTTTTGCAGGCAGTGAGTTTTTGTCTTTTGTTATAAAGCTTGTTTGTAGCGTTTATATCACGTTATCGAAAGATGAAAATAGCGAACGCTATTTAATTGGCCTCAAAACATCTAAACATGAAAATGTCAAACATTCAGAACAGCAAATTTTTTCCTGCTCTGAAACACATACACACAGCACAAGCACATCAAACAAACAGCAACCACACACATACACTTAAATTCCTACATCTAACGCTACACTTAACTAAACATACACTACTATCTACCCACTTACCTTAACCCAAACCCTAACCCTAAGGTCCGTCACTATTGCACACTCGCCTAACCGGCGCCGTAACCCTAACTTACTTAAACCGCCCCTGACCCTAAAGTCTGTCACTATCGCACACACACCTAACCCGTGCCCTAACCCTAACTCACTTAACCCGCCCCTAACCGTAACGTACAAACAATCACACACTTACCTGAACCCAACCCCTAACTTTCCACCATAGCACTAAGAATAGCAAAGCTACAGAAACGGCCAACCAATTTCTTTCCTGAGGAAAGAATTCGCTGTTCTTAGCATTCGCTGAATAGTGTTCGATATCAGAACATTCGAAGTTTTAATACTTCGATTTTCTGATATAGACCCTGTTTGTACTAGGGTTCTACCATAGGAATTCATTTTTGAATTTTGCATTGTATTTATTTATGACTGGGGCAGATATGTCTATGCAATTATTGACATGTGCATAGAAGTTGGCTGCAAAGGATTCTGCATAAGTAGTAGGACTGTGGGAATGGAAGGGACTTTTGAATGTAGTCAGGTCATCACTCAGTGCCTTTGCATAGTCTCAGAATGCTGAGGTATTGGAAGATGCCTCTGGTTTCAGTCTTAATGTGAATGTCATGGACATGTGGCCTGATTTGACCAAGGAGGAGGTTATGATAGGTGGGAAGCAAAGCTGACCCATATGATAAGGACCAAGTCCAGGAATAATATCCCCCCTGGTTGGGGTGTGGGTTAACTGGTCCATGGAGTCCAGAAATCTCTAGGTATACATGTTATGTACATATACATGTCTTTGGGCATAAACATTAAATAATCATTATATTTATAAAAATGCTAAATACATAAACCATAGATTAACTATTTATACACCTAATCAACTTGAGGGCACAAATGATATGCCATGATTAAACAACATCCAAGGGGTATACAAAGACAAATGTTGTACCGTAGACTGCTGCATAATTATTACTGCTGAACAAAGGAACATGTTTTACTGTGGGATACCACTTGTTTGTTAGAACTATATATTTTTTCTTTATCTCACAAGAGATTAGCAGTTTTCGACTGCAGCTGTCTGACTGAGAGCTGTAGAAAAGCAGTTTGATTAAATCTTCGTGCTGTGACATACTTCCCGGCCTGAACTTTCAATGTATATAGGTTTATAGAGTACTCAGTCTCAGTCCAACAGCATTTTCAGTCAGTGGAGACTGCTTTTCAGATTCTTTTACATCTGTTTAAGAGACTGAAAGTTTTGTGTGAGCTGAAAGGAAAAAATAGTGTGAACTTGTCCTGTTGAGAACAGTCTGGGATTCAACACTGTGAGATGTTTGTAGCAAGACTGAAATAATGATGCTGATCTGAAACTGCTGTGCAGTAGAAGTCTGTGACATAGTAAAACATGCTGAACTGCTATTTATAAATAGACTTTGATATACTGAGCAAGTTGGAATGGTTGTTTTGGTAAATGACTGCTATATACTCAAACCAGTTAGAACCGCTTTAGCTCATGGCAGTGAAACCCTGAAAACAACTAAATAAAACTAGTTGTTTCTTTTGTGTCTTGTATTGAATGAAGTTATTTCTTATTTCCTGAGTTTTGGTGTGAATACAGGAGACAGTATTTTTAAAATAGCTGTTTAAAATGATTTCTTTTTGAATGTTTGAACTTTAAATATGTTCTTTGCTTTGCTACATGCATGCATGCCCCCCACACACAGACACACCCTGTTAAGAGATCAAGTTTTAGGATCCTTCTGGGTTTCATGTTATGCTGGGTTTCTTTAATGTTTTCAAGTAGATTCTTCCTCATCTTGGGGACCATTATGGCAAGAACCGAGCCTCCTAAACGATTCTGTGTTTTTGGGGTATTTTTTGGAGGAAGAGATTCCGATCAAGCAATTACAGAAGGAAGGGGACAACTTGATCAGAAAGTTCACGGCTGAATTATTTTCTTGAATGTGAAGAATTGAATGAGGAATCCATAAACATGTTGTAGTTGGGTATTGTCTCAATTATGACCACTAATTAGTTTTAGGGGGAAATGTAGCAGTGGGCTTTATTTGGATACACAAATACATGTGATTGTGACTATGCTTTTATAGGATTGCTTTACACTGGAAATGTGACCAGAATGGAAGTTGTCAAGAACAATGGGCAGAGGTACAATCCTCCACACTTACGAGTTACAGCCGACAGCTGTAGCAACAATGTGAACAGCACCTGTCATCAACAGTATACTAGGCAAGTGGGTGAAATGGGTGCAGAATGCCAAGCCTTTTTTACCTGTCACACATGCATGTGCAGTGTGCACACATACCTACGGACAATTTATAAGTCAGCAGTCCACCTATTGCATGTCTTTGGAACATGTGAGGAAACTGGAGCACACACAGAATACCCATGCATACACAGGGAGGACATACAGATTCCACACAGAAGGCAACCCTGTCAGGAATCAAAAGGAGAGCTTCTTGCTGTGAGGTGACAGTGCTACCCACTACATGTTGTGCTACCCTGTAGTGTAAGATACTCTGGGGAAAATTAGTTCTAAAACACACTCTTAATACCATTCAGCAAGTTCATTAATAAAAGAAGAGGCACAGGCTTTGCAGATAAATCACACAAAATGGTTATTTCAGGCAGGCAGGCAGGCAGGCATTAACTCAGACCAAAGTACTTGCTTTAGTCAAACCGGATACTAGAGAACTTATGTCCCTTATGCAGGAGCCGACATCCATGCAGCTAGAATATTACAACTCCATGGTCATGGTAGGCAGCCATTCTTGTTTGTTAAATCAGAATCCAGAGTAACTCTTTAGTCTTTTTTCTGCAACTTTATAATTCTGTTCCAAACTGTAGGGTTCTTCTCGAGTAACCCAGAGTATCTTCGTACAAAGGAACTCTTATTGCCTTCTATCCCCGTTGCAAGTGTTTGTCAAAGACCTTCTCTGCTGACAATTCGTAAAAATGAAACTCATTTCATAGCTCAAGGATTACCTTTCTTATGGATATTGCATTTGGGTATTTTGGAATGACTCTATATGGTCAAATATCGCCCATTATCTAGTTAAGTATTCTCTGCATGGCAACAGAAAGGCTTTCACTGTTGGCAATTCTTTAACAGTATGCTTATTAAAGCTTACTTGCATCTTACGCTCTCAGACAAGCTTACCTGATGGTCATTAAAACATTGCTACTTAAACACAGAGCAATAGGCACTTTGAGTAATAAGCATAAATTAGCAGTACAAAAATATGAAAAAAAAACAGACCATTCTGCAAAATCAAGGACAGATGAAAAGCCACTGTAGTACTTGTGTCTACCTTGGATGGGGGGATACTCTGCACATTTACACTGCGTAACTACTCCTTGCCTTGCTTGGACACATCCAGTCACTACATGGGGGAGTGGGGTGCAACAAGTATGTCACAATTTGAAATGTCTCTGGCTGACTGTGATGGCCCTGACACATTTGTCATACCTCTCAACCTCAGAGCAAGAACTCTGGACAAAGCCATACATAGAAGTGGGACAAAGGCCCAAAAATAAGGACAATTTTTAAATATTGCTCTTATAAACTTAGAAAGGTAATAGAATAGGTCTTTCATTAGTATGACTTTTCTGAAGGGTATGAAATCTGAAACTCAAATGTCTGTCATTATTTTCTAACTTCAGTCTTTAATGATTTGTCACTAATTTGCCAAAAAAAACCCCCACAATTTTATGAAAAATGGACCAAAAAATGTGATGCAAAAATATAAAATAGCCACACAATACAGCTGGGAACCTGTCAAAGAAGGGACACTTTAATGTTAGTACTGCTAACTTGAGCAGTTGACAAAAGAATCTACATGCATTTCTGAAATAAAAGTAATCTATAACTCTGATTATTACGGTTATTTCTTAATTGTAAACCCTCCATGTTTTTCTTCCAAAATTGCTATTTTGCGGAGGGATTATTAGGGGGAAGAGCAACATTTTGAGCCAAAATCGGGGACAGTTGAGAGGTTTGGCTATGCCTAATTCTATAAAGCAATTTATTTGCATGTACCTCTCAACCTGTTAATGCAATAAAACTAACAAGGCTAAATATATTGGGGAAACATATAAACAGTACTAAAAATTGCTCTTGTATAAACTGAGACAGTTGATAGAATAACAGGTCTTACTTTAGCATGCATTTTTCTGAAGGTTATGAAGTCTGAAACTGTGTGTCATTATTTAGTGACAATTCCTAAATGATTTGCCAGAAAACCACACATTTTATGAGGAACAACCACAAATAAGAAGCAAAAATCTATTCATTCTTTGAAAATCTGGATAGTTGGGAGGTATAGTTCAGCTGGGACTGTCTGAGTTTGCTGCCCTCCCCCCCTCACAAAATCATGGTCGAAAGGAGCCTCCCCCCTGCAGCCATTCCAATGATCCATTACTTGGCTATTTCACTCCATTTACCATAAACACTAATGTGCATACTGCTTTACTTCTATGATGATTTGGACTTCATTTGAAAGTTTTATTTTGCATTTTACAGCACAAAACACTAAGACATCTGCTAAACAAAGCAATGCAGTCTCACAATGAATACAAACTTAGCATTAAAACTTCTCTGCCCTTGAAACTCACATTCATTGAAACGTCTCTGCCCTTGAAACTCACATTCATTGAAACCCACATACATTTTGCCAGTGGCAGATAAAGATTAATTCTGGGCTGTTTTCAAATCATAGGCCCCTTGCATATGAAACATACATGTGCTCTTTGATACACCTTCCTGACTGTACTAAATTATATTCCTTGTACAATACAGTACAGTTGTTAGAGGGCGTTTTAAATTTATTAAACAATGAAACAAGACACATGCACCAATAATGACAAAACTGCCCAATTCAGAACATTTTTCCAGTAAACAATGAAACAAAATGCATGCACCCATAATGACTCAAACTTCTACAGTCCACCATTATCAGTAAATATGCACAATTCTATAGTCCGCCATTATCAGTAAATATGCACAATCTCTGAAGTAGTAAAAGTCATCTAAATAATTCCACATTAAAGAAATCTGTAACTAATGAAGAGGTTGCTGCTAGCAAACACCTTTATATTTCATGGTTTCATCAAAAAATAATGTGTCTGTTGCCCCTGAGGAATAAATTGCCTATATTACATTAAAAAATGATAAGCTAGTAATATTGCAATAGGAAATGGATGGTAAACTAATAACAGACTCATAGTTAGTATCTTTGCCAAGGAAGACATTCTCGGTATGGCAGCATCCACCCCCTGTGGGAGTAGAACCCACACCCTTCTGCATCAAAAGCAAGTTCACAACCTGTTGTGCTATTGACAATGCAAGCAGACTTAGCATAATCAGCACTAAACTTCTCTTCCCCTGCAGCTCTCAACTCCTTGTAAAATCTACTCAATACTCAACTGCATCTCAACTTTGCAGCACAAGAAATCTGGAAAAAGCCAAAAATGTTTTTTTTTTGGGGGGGGGGGTCAAAAGCCCAAAAAACAGGGACACATTAAACATTGCTTGTATAATCTTGGAAAGTTGCTAAAATAAAATGCTGTGTTACCACCATACATTTTACTGCCAAGGTCCCTGTGCAAAACAGTCAGAGCAACATACCACTACACCAAATCAGCTGCTTTTTGAAAGAAAAATGCTGTGTTACCACCATACATTTTACTGCCAAGGTCCCTGTACAAAACAGTCAGAGCAACATACCACTACACCAAATCAGCTGCTTTGTGAAAGAGAGGAAGACTGAAACTTAAATGGCTATCATTTAGTGAATTCAGTTCTCACCATAGCTGTCAACCTCTTAGCACAAAACTACTGAAAAAATGCCACTAGCCAAACTTCGGAGACTGCCGGTTTATTAAAATGTTAAAATAAAAACACGTTTTTCGTCCCACCTAAATATGGGACTTCTTCAGAAACACAACACTTTAAAATTTCTATGACTTCTATTTATACATCCTTACTTATTTTGCGCCAAAAATTTGAATACCATTGTCCTTGAAAATTTTAAAGGGAAAGATGTATAAATAGAAGTCTTAGTGGGACGAAAAACGTGTTTTTATTTTAACGTTTTAATAAACCGGCAGTCTCTGAAGTTTGGCTAGTGTCGTTTTTTCAGTAGTTTGGTGGAAGTTGTTGTGCTCTTAGCACAAAACACCTGGACAAACCCAGTAATGAGGTAATACAGCCCTCAAACATATTCAGTGAATTCAGTTCTTGCCATAGCTGTCAACCTTAGTACAAAAAACCTGGACAAAGCCAATAATGGGGGAATACAGTCTCAAAAATAGGGACAAATTTCAAATATTCATCTTATAAACTTAGAAAATTGCTAGTATAAAAGGTTGTGTTACTATGTATTTTCTGAAGAATATGAAGTCTGAAATTCAAATGCCTGTCAATTTTATGTCTGACGGAACAAAAACAATTTTCAGCAGATGCCCGGGGAGAAATACTGCAGACACGTCTTTGTAAAATGGCAGGACACCAGAGCAAATCCACACAAACACAGTGAGGAGATGCAGACTCCACACAAAAGGCACCCCAGCCAAGAATCAAACCAGAAAACCTATAGCTGTGAGGCAACAATGCTAACACTGCACCATCAAATATGTAAGGAATTAAACATTCAGAAACATGAAGTCTGAAATTCAAATGCCTGCTAATTTTATTTAACATTTGTTAACCAGGACAGTCTGACTTGGAACAAAAAAACAATTTTCAGCAGAGGCCCAGGAAGAAATAATGCAGACATGTCTTTGTAACATGGGAGGACACAAAAGCAAACCCACACAAACGCAGAGAGAAGATGCAGACCCCACACAGAAGGCATCCCAGCCAAGAATCAAACCTGAGAACCTGCAGCTATGAGGCAACAATGCTACCACTGCACCATCAAATATCACGCATTTAAACATATAGAAACCACAGATATTATGAGGAATAGAACAGATCAAATATGAGGCAAAAATCTGCAATTTTTTTACAAATGGTGGTGGGTAGGTAATTCCGGCCCTTAACACCTGCATACAAGGTACAGGGCTCAAGCCTGAGGTATTCCCTACACACCACCATGAGTTTGCTCTAGCCACCAGTATATAGGGGCATTTCACACACACACACACACACATACACACACACACACACACACACACACATACACACACACACACACACACACACACACACACCTCCGAATAAAGTAGCAGTTGAAATCCAAGCCGTACACCTACCTTCATGTCCAGACCCAAATCCAAGAAGCAGAAGACCACTCAAAATCCAAGTCCCAACCTCGCGAGAGCTTAAAACTCACCTCACCTCTCTCCTGATTGGTCCTGTCTGCTGATGAAGCAGTCCGAAGCTCCTGTGTTCTGTGCAGTCGTCACCGCACAGATTCCTGGGCATCTGCGGGGCAGAAATGCCTTCCCTGTATCCGGACTGCTGACTCAGGCAGTCTGAGTTTGCACAGATTCCTGGGCATCTGCGGGGCAGTCTGAGTGCGTCTGTGCATGCGCAGAGTTCCGGGACTCGTGAAAAAAAAAATTGTTTTTCCTTAATTTTATGTTTCACGGTTGTTTTCTTTTTGTTTTCTAGGTGGAGGGCTGCAGTCCTATAGCACGAGCCGCCCCTGATGTGCACACATACCTACGGACAATTTATAAGTCAGCTGTCCACCTATTGCATGTCTTTGGAACATGTGAGGAAACTGGAGCACACAGAGAATACGCATGCATACACAGGGAGGACATACAGATTCCACACAGAAGGCAACCCTGTCAGGAATCAAAAGGAGAACTTCTTGCTGTGAGGTGACAGAGCTACCCACTGCATGTTGTGCTACCCTGTAGTGTAAGATACTCTGGGGAAAATTAGTTCTAAAACACACTCTTAATACCATTCAGCAAGTTCATTAATAAAAGAAAAGGCACAGGCTTTGCAGATAAATCACACAAAATGGTTATTTCAGGCAGGCAGGCAGGCATTAACTCAGACCAAAGTACTTGCTTTAGTCAAACCGGATACTACAGAACTTATGTCCCTTATGCAGGAGCCGACATCCATGCAGCTAGAGTATTACAACTCCATGGTCATGGTAGGCAGCCATTCTTGTTTGTTAAATCAGAATCCAGAGTAACTCTTTAGTCTTTTTTCTGCAATTTTATAATTCTGTTCCAAACTGTAGGGTTCTTCTCGAGTAACCCAGAGTATCTTCATACAAAGGAACTCTTATTGCCTTCTGCAGCTATCCCAACTGCTGGTTTATAGCGTCACAGCACTACAAAACAAACATTGGGTTCACCCCTCTCACTGTAAACCCCAGACTTTAGGCTCTCTTCTTCCTTAACTGACTGAACTCTTGACTTTTATAAGTATGGGCAGAGCAGACATGTTATTATCTTCTTAGACAGAGAGAGTTAACCCCCTTTGTAACCAGATTTGTTTGTAAAATTACATAACCCTTACCTCAGCTCAAAAAAAAGAACTACATCAAGGAGGTCTAGGATTACTTGATTTGAAGGGATATTTTAGAGCTACACAGTTAAGGCTGTTGTACATGACACAAGCCAAAGGCTATAAGTCAAAGGATTATGATGAATCGGGGGTGGGGTGGGGGGGTAATTCAGGAAATAACGAAAGAATGAGATTTTGGATTGCAGATCCTTAAGGGGAATAACAACAACTATACATAATATTATACTTACAGGAATAACAACAGTCTTACAGAATTTTATTGTTATAAAAGTAGCAGAAAAGAACTAAGCTGACACTGGAATGGAGAAAGGATGGGGTGACTGCATTTAGAGGTACAGAGAACAGACAAGAGGAGGCTAAAATTTACTGGAGAAAGATGACAAAGGAACCAAGGTGTTGGGAACAAATAATTAGAGAATGAAAGGTAATAGAATGGGAAGAGGCCAAGAAGACATTTGGATTGCAGGCTAGTGTTGCCTTCCCTACGAGAAAATTTATATCGGAGTATAAAGGGAAAGCGAAAGGGGATTCCTAAATGAAATAACTGCAGTGGCTGAGTTTTCATTTGAATCTAGAACAGAAGCTGCTGTTAAAAAGGATAATTAGTAGGACATATAAAATATTGCATGATAACTATAGGAATCTTTCAGAAGAGGTCAGAAAAGATTGAGAAGAGAGATTAGACATGCAATTCCAAAAGAAACAATGGGTAGACAAATTTATGGCTCCCAAATTTGCAACAAAATCTAGAAGTTGGATTTTTGCCTGGAAGTGTTTACATAGATACTTTTATACCCCAAGAAGACTTCAAAGATTTTTTGTCCAGTAGATGGCAAATGTTGGAGGTGTGATTGGAAAGAAAGAGGTAACTGGGAGCATATGTTATGGGAGTGTAATGAATTGGCAGACTTAAAAACTCCCTACAAAAGGAGAAGCTACAGCAAACTGTGATCGATACTATGACTGTATTTGTCTGTAAATAAGACCTAACCAAAGAATAAAGCCTAGTTTTCCAGGGTGGTCATGATGTAAGCCCTACCCCAAAAATAAGCCCCAGTTAAGCTCGTTAACAACACACAATGGATGTGTTCAATTATAAAATAATAATAATATTGACACCTGTTGACTGATGTTATTGTACTCTGTTCACCATTTTCGGACCTTTCGGACACCCAACTTCTTCTCTTTGCAGAAAGTTGTAAGATTCTTTCCCCAGTAGTCCTCCACAATTCTTACTGTAACCCTAATCCTCACTCACACTTGACAGTTGAGATCCTTGGCCCATAAACACTGGCAAGTGTATTTTGGTCAAAGTACAGACAACACACGTAAAACATGCGCACCTGTCCAGGTACACATCCAAGAGCTAGGGTTAAATGTTTTGAATGCAACCAGTGGGGCCATGTGGCATACAGATGTCCATGGAGGCAAGGTAGGGAACCAAAGGTGAGGGAGTCAGTAAGTGAAAAAGACAAAATGCCAAGAGTGGGTTGTCTTGAGACAACAGGGGTATGGAACTACCATCCTGCAGATGTCCCAAAAGGGAAGGATTTGGATGAGGCATTACTATGTACTTATGCAGTTACATGCAGTAAGGCTAGGAGACAAGCATGTGGGTCTGGTAGCCTAGGGGAGACCCAGACAGACTGCATACTTGCCGTCAGGACTGCTGAGGTGGTTACTTCAGGGAGTGAGCTATGCTGTAGCAGTGAGACTGAATGTGAGCCACAGCTGCTTGTGGATACTGATGTTCCCTTAGACAGGGTAACTGCAAAGGTAGAGATGAGTAGTAGTACCCAGGCTGACAGTGACGCACCGCTGTCAGAGGATGCCAGACTTCCAGTGGAAGGGGAGCTGGGAAGGGTTACAAGGAGAGACTTGAGACAGGCTCAGCTCTCAGACCCTACATTGCAAGGCCTGAGGCAAGTAGCTAGGGAAGCACCTGATTCTCAGGTCATATGGGCATAAAATGTACGAAGAGGTATATTATGTAAAACTTCTATTGGCCTGGAATTTCCAGAGATGTAACGGTACTGCAGGTTCTGTGAGCAGTGCCAAAAGGTAAGCAAGGCAGGAGACAAGGTGAGAGTTCCTTTGATGCTTTGCCTGTGATTGAGGAGCCATTTCAGAGGGTAGCTATGGATATTGTGGGTCCTCTGAGTACCCCAAGTTCCACAGGGAAAAAGTACATCCTAGTGATTGTAGATTATGCTTCACAATACCCTGAGGCAGTGACTTTGCCCTCCATTGAGGCAGAGAAGGTGGCAAATGCTTTGCTAGAGATTTTCAGCAGGGTAGGTTTCCCAAAAGAAATACTGTCTGAAAGAGGTGCCAGTTTTTTGTTAGACCTGCTAGCTTGTCTGTGGAAGTCCTGTGGGATGAAGTACATGAAGACCAACCCTTACCATCCCCAGACTAATGGTCTTGTTGAGAGGTTAAACTCTACAATCAAGTCCATGCTAAAGCATTTGCAGATCAGTTTAAGAGGGAGAGGGACAAATATTTGTCCATCTGCTGTTTGCTTACAGAGAGGTTCCCCAGGAATCCACAGATTTTTCACTCTTTGAATTGCTGTATGGGCATAGGGTGAGGGGACCTCTAGATTTAATTTGAGGTGAATAGAAAGGTGTGTGAGAGTCTCACAAGGAGTCTATTCTGTCTTGAACCTTAGGACAAGGCTCAGGCAACTCATGGGCCTGGCCCAGGAGAACCTGGCAGAAGCCCAGCAACAGAAAAAGGTGTGGTATGACAGGAATGCTCGAGCTAGAGAGTATGCTGTAGGGCAGCAGGTGATGATTCTCATTCCTGTCAGACACAGTAAGTTACAGGCAGCTAGGGAGGGACCCTACAATGTGGTAAGAAAGGTAAGTGATGTTAGCTACATGGTGAAAGTGCTAGGCAGATGGCAGGGGCACAAATTTTACCATGTTAACATGAGGAAACCTTACCATGATAGGGAGGCCCTTGTGCTGAGCATTTGCAGTTGATTTCAAGAGGAGTCAGAGGGAGATCTGGGGACTGATCTCCTCAGTGAGGCTTGGGCTGGCACCTTGGTGGAAGGAGTAGCAATGTCCCAGCAGCAATCTTCTACCCAGGTTCAAGAAATCCTAGCAGTGTTGCAGGTGTTTGGGGGCATGTTCACCAGGAAACCAGGGAGCACCCACCTTTCAGGCAGGCCCCTTATAATGTGTCTGATAGAGTCAAACAGACTCTGGGGGAGGAGGTACAGGAGATTTTGGAACTAGGGGTGATTCAAGAGTCCAACTGTCCCTGGGCCTCACCAGTGGTGTTGGTGCCAAAGAAGGATGGCAGCAATATGTTCTGTGTGGATTACAGGAAATTAAATAGTCACACAGAGTCAGATGCTTACCCCATGCCTAGGACAGATGAGGCCCTAGAGCAGCTGGGTGGGGCTAAGTATCTTACAACCATTGATCTTACCAAGGATTATTGGAAGGTGCCCTTGACTCCCAGTGCTAGAGAGAAGTCAGCCTTTGTGACTCCTTTTGGCTTGTTTGAGTTCACAAAATGCCCTTTGGGATGAAGAATGCCCCAGCGACTTTCCAGAGGCTGGTAGATCATATCTTAGCAGGAGCAGGAGGGTTTGCCCTTGCTTACATGGATGATATTGCTATCTACAGCCATTCCTGGCAGGAGCACCTTCAGCATGTCAGGAAGGTGCTGGGCAGACTACAGAGAGCAGGGTTGACCATTAAGCTGAGGAAATGTCAGGTGGGTTTGGCAGAGGTCTCCTACCTAGGATATAGAGTGGGGAGTGGTAAGATAAGGCCAGAACCTGCCAAAGTGGAAGCTATTCAGGCATGACCTGCACCTGTTACCAAAAAAGCAGGTGAGGGCATTCTTAGGAACAGCAGGTTACTACAGAAAGTTTGTTCCAAATTATAGCTTTGGTTGTGCGCAACTGATATTCAAGCATTTGCCCTTGCAATGACACCACAGTTAAAAATATCCCCAGAAGAATTCAAAGCATCACAGCATTGGCTGGATGGCTTCCTTCAGCAATATGAACTGTCTCTAAGAAAATCTACAACACTGTTCAAGCTGGAAGATACTGAAGTTATTAAACATGCACTTCCATTCAAGTCCTTTGTTGATGGCATCGGCTTTTCTAAATACCAACTCTCCAACATGATTGCTATGGATGAAACTGCAGTGTTTATGGGTCAAGAATCTCAAACAACAATTGATCAGAGGGGTGCCTCGTCAATCTACATTCCCTCCACTGGTTACAAAAGTGCACGTGTTACCTGTATTTTGGCAATTCATCTAGATGGAAAGAAAAACCCCACCTCTAATCATTAGTAAGGGTTAAAAAGATAATATTGAATGTGTTTCAGGCATTTACATTCTTGAAACTGAAAAAGCCTGATGCACACAAGCAGTTATAAGGAAGTGGGTCGATGTAATGCTGTCACTTGTTTTGCAAGGTGGCAAAAGAGGTCTGCTAGTCTGGGATTCAGCCAGCACTCTCCGTGCTAAAGACGAACGTCCTTGCACAGAGAAGACTAGATCAAGTAATGATTCCCACAGGAATGACTGCCTATCTCCAGACTCTTGATATTGCAGTAAACAAGCCATTCAATGACCATTTGCACATGGAACTCAATGATTACATTGAAAATAGAATGGAGAAAAATCAGCGTGGAAACTTTATGAAGCCTAGCCTGCAAGAGGTTGTAACTTGGGTGAAGAATTCATGGGATAAAATCACTGACAACTGTGTTGCCAATGCACTATGAGCAGGCTACATGGACAAGCAGTGCTCATTTAAGGAGAGCTCTATTGCTAGCCATGACAGATTGGGGCCAATGGTTCTACAAGAAATGGAGTCGCAAGAAATTCAGGCTGGAATTTGGGGGTTGGAGACTTATGACAATGTACCAGAAGAAGATGACATGACTGTATTTGAATAAGTTTAGCGTTATCGAGGCAACAGAATGGATTATTACTGCTTTCGGCTGCCAGCAAGCTCTTGTCATTTTTTTACTTTATTGTATTAAGGTAACGTTTCATTATCAAGGGGTAACTACAAAGTAAGGCCACTAGTTCCCAGACTTCATTTTTATGACTTTCCATCATTCTTCTCTTACAGTTTGGGCAAGGAATAAAAAAAGCATCATTACTCAAAAATTGGCAGGTATTCACTGTTTTATTCCCCTCCTCCAATACACATGTATTGAGATTTTTCTGCACTTTATGTTAAGCATGAAATATTGCAATGTGAAAGCCAAGGTGTACATATTCTGAAGTTGAAATGTTTGTTGCACTGTTTATGTAGAATTCTTACACAGCTGTTAACGCATTACCTAGAACTGTTCCCATATAACAGAAAAGTGCCAAATAAATGTCAGTTTGTGTACATGAATAAATGTCGATTTGTGTACATGAATAAATGTCGATTTTTTTTACATGAATAAAAGAATAAATTTAGATTGTTGTAAAGGGGGGGTAAATAAGGCATCCCCTGATAATAAGCCTAATGCATATTTCGGCAGGGGGGAAAAGTATAAGACCCGGTCTTATTTTCGGGGAAATACGGTAGACAAAATAAAATAAAAAATGAAACGGCAGACACATTCACAAATTTAATAGAATAAAATAACAAAGCTTTCGGGCTTCCCCTTCATCAGTGTATAAAATCAATTTTTTTAAGAATCCTTATATATAAAAGACATGACACAGCCAACCAATGACAAATAAGAAGCAATACAATTAAATAATCAATCAATTAGTGTAGCATCATTTGTTTCCTTTGTAACACTGGCTTCAGGCTAACTGCTCCATTCAAGCCTGGTAACTTATTCGCATTTAACTCTAAAATCCATTTTAATTCAGTATTCTCAAGTTTATTATTTATATCCCCACCTCTTATATTCTTATGCTGTATTTTAATCACCCTAAATTTGAACTTATGTGCATCACCCCTATCTATAATATGCTTTGCTAATGTATTTATTTCTATTCTTCTAATTGCAGATTTATGTTCTATAATACGTTCTTTCAGTGTTCTTGAATATTTCCCTTCATAAAATGCCAAGCAAGCTGTGCAGGTTGCTAGATATACTATATGTGTTGTGAAACAGTAAGCTAATTCATCAAAAATATATTTTTTGTTAGTATTTGGATATATAAACACAGACTCATTTATTATAGCCTTACAACAAGTACAATCAAGACAAGGAAAAGTGCCTTTTTAAAAGACTTCTTTTTATTTACTAATAATTCTTTGTAGCATAATCTGCTCTTGAGATTTCTTTCATTTCTCTAAGCAAAGCTAGGGGCTTCATCAACTATTTCTTTCATTTCTGGTAACGTTAATAGGATATTCTAATATTTCCTAATAATCCTTTCTACATCCTGAGTTCTATTATTATAAGTAAGTACATATCTTAGTTTCAAAGACCTACTTTCATTAATTTCAGAGGTGGGTTTTATTTCATCATTCAATCTAAAATAAGGTGCTGTTACATTATCTCTATCCTTTAATACTTTCTCTGTAGTATTCTGTACCATATTTGGTGGGTAACCCCCCTCTATAAATTCTGAAGCCATTTCATCCATTTGTAATTTATTATTCACATCATCTGTATTTAATCTACTTACCCTACAAAGTTGGCTCTTCACTGTTCCCCTAAATACATGGGGGGGCATGCATACTGGTCTTATGTGTGTATTTATTTGCACGAACATCCTTTTTATGTACACTTGTTTTGATATTACCATCTTGTTTCTCTAATTTTACATCTAAGTATGTACTTATCTATTGAATATTCCGTTGTGAAGTGTAAAAAATCAGTACAGTTATTGAGGTAATCTAAATACTCTATCAAGTCAGCCTCATCTCCTCTCCGAAGTAAAAAGCATCACCACTCAACACCAAAAAGCGTTTGTAGAAAAGCACATTTGAGTTAGCAAACCCTACATCATTATATACATGATTATTTCCCCAATGACCTAGTACCAAATTTGCATAAGTATTGGCCATGGGAGTACCCATGGCCTCCCCTGAGATTTGTAGATAGGGTTTCTCATTAAACAAAAAAACATTATTCGTTAAAACAATTTCAATAATATGACAAATATTCTCTGTTTTATCATGCTGCAAATCAGTTTCTTTGTTTAAAAATTCACATATTGCTTCTATACCATATGAATTAGGGATCATTGTGAAAAGAGAATTAATATCTAAACATACAAATAAAAAAATCTGTGTCTTGATATTCCTTAAACCAAGTAGTTAATTGCATTAAGAAATCCGCAGAGTCTCTAAAATAATTCTTGCATATACCCAAGTACTTACTTAGAATACTTTGTACCTATATAGATAATGGCTCTGTTATCCAACCCCTTCCTGACACCATAGGTCTCATGGGGGGGGTTGGACAGAGACTTATGTAGTTTAGCAACCCATAAATAAAAGGTATTATCGGGAAGGGCACAGTAAAAAAGTTGAACAACTCTAAAGTAATCTCATTCTGTATCTGCAGTTCATAAATAGCTATATTTATATCAGAAATGCATTTCTTCACATAATTAAAATCAACACTAGAAAACGTATTTTCATCATTTAAAAAGTTTTGCATACAGTTTATGTATGCATCTCTGTCATACAAAACAATCCCCCCTCCCTTATCTGCCAGTTTAATAATTAAATTCTGTTCTGATTCTAACCTTCTTAGTGCTATGTGTTCATTTTTTAGATAGATTAAAGAACTTCTGAGGTTTATGGTTATATATTTCTCTAATTTCCCTTTCACATAAATCATGAAAAGCTGTAACAATAGGTATGCTGTATGGAATAAAAGTACTCATTCGTTTACACCTTTTAACATATTCTACATCGGCCTGTTTAAAGTTAGATTTAAATTCCTGGTGTAAAGCTTTAAATCAATCAATGCTTCCGATACACTGTTACCCCCAATTGGTATAAACTTCAGACCTTTTGCTAGAATATTTTCATCATATGGCGTTAAACAATAACCAGACAAGTTCACAGTATTCCCAGAAACAGTACCTATTTTGATCGATCCTGCTTGTTCTTGCATTGTAAGCTCTCGTTCTTCTGTTTCTGGGATTGTATATAGTGTCCCCTTCTGCTCTGGGAAATCGTTCTGGGTCTCGTTTCTATCTTCTCCAGTAGCCAAGCAGTTACTGTTCTGAAAAGCTTGGAAAAGTCCTCCTTCTGCTTCGTTTCAGATCTTCCTGGTGAGTTCTTCTGTTTGCTGCTCTCTATCAAGCAAACCCCTTGTACTACAAAATGTTCTCTCTTTTGTGAACTATGAGTAGAATTCTGTTGGTTACTGTTAATCTGGTTTTCACCAATGGCATTGGCTTGCTCAGATGTTGATTGGATGCCTATCTGATTTTCTTGTTCCCCATTCGCTGTTTCACTGCCAATACCTGGTTCTATAGCAGAGGACACTGATTTGCTAGTCCTCGCCTGTGTTCTCTCATCATTGGTCACTCCTTTACTTACATCAGTAAAGGTATCTAAGGTGTCCAGAGATGTTGGTTTACTTTTATTATTTGTATTGGTAGTACGATCTCTCGGCTAAGAAAATATCTGGCCATTTCTAAAATCATTAATGTCTCTAATTAGCTTCTGCTTTTTTGTGGTTTCTAAGCTTTTAGCAAAGCCAGCCAGTCTGCCCAACATATTTTGATATATATTAATTACAGAATTAAACCTGGGGTTCTCAGTCACATGCTTTTCTAACTCTGTTATCTCTTTCAGCAAGTTAGATTCTATATTCACAAAAAAAAAAAAATAATAATTCATTAGCACCATATAATCAGTGCTCAGTCTAAGATTTAGTTTTTGTCCCTTCACTAAGAGGTCTGGATAGGTATTCATATAACTAGGCATTTTCAAAATTCTAAGGCCTCTTGGAACTACCCCCAGCTCCAGATATGCAGAAAATCTCCAACACTGCCACTGGAGTTGCTTATAAGCTTGTACCTTCCTTTCCAAAGAGTCTGTTGTTTTCTTTAGCTCTTCCGATTCACGGGTAATAATTCCCATCCATTCAGGAGGCGATATGTTCATAAAGGCCAATAGAGGATTATTTTTCCTGTGTAGGAGATTTCTCAGTGTTTGTCCATTAGATAGTCCACCATTCTGTGCCCACCGTGGCATAGGAAGCATTTATTTGAAGAGAAGGCTGTGTCATATTAGACTGTAGAAACGCCCATAGTTTTCTCACTCCAACAATGAAATTATTCAAAAAAGGAGAAGCTACAGCAAACTGTGAACAAATGTTTATATCACGTTATCAAAAGATGAAAATAGTGAACGCTATTTCATCGGCCCCAAAACATCTAAACATGAAAATATCGAATATTCAGAACAGCAAATTTTTTCCCATGAAAAAAATTTGCTGCTCCGAAACACATACACACAACACAGGCACATCAAACAAACAGCAACCACACACATACACTTAAATTCCTACATCTAAAGCTACACTAAACCAAACATACACTACTATGTACCCACTTACCTTAACCCAAACCCTAACCCTAAGGTCCGTCACTATCACACACTCACCTAACCCGCGCCCTAACCCTAACTCACTTAAACCACCCCAACCCTAACGTACAGACAGTCGCATACTTACCTGAACCCAACCCCTAACTTTCCACCACAGCACTAAGAATAGTGAAGCCACAGAAACGGCCAACCGAATTCTTTCCCAAGGAAAGAATTCACTGTTCTGCAGTTTTGCTATTCTTAGCATTCACTGAATGGTGTTCCATATCAGAACATTCGAAGTTTTAATACTTCGATGTTCTGATATAGATACTTAAACAGCAGACACTTTCACACGTTTAATAGAATAAAACAATAAAGCTTTCGGGTTTACCCTTCATCAGTGCATAAAATCACATTTTGTAAGAATCCTTATATATAAAAGACATGACACAACCAACCAATGACAAATAAGAAGCAATAAAATAATTAAATAATTAATAAATTAGTGTATCATCATTTGTTTCCTTTGTAACACTGGCTTCAGGCTAAATGCCCCTAACTGCCCCATTCAAGCCTGGTAACTTATCCACATTTAACTCTAAAATCCATTGTAATTCAGTATTCTCAAGTTTATTATTTATATCTCCACCTCTTCTATTCTTATGCTGTATTGTAATCACCCTAGATTTGAACTTATGTGCATCACCCCTGTCTATAATATGCTTTGCTAATGTATTTATTTCTATTCTTCTACTAATTGCAGATTTATGTTCTATAAAACGTTCTTTCAGTGTTCTTGAACATTTCCCTACATAAAAAGCCAAGCAAGCTGTGCAAGTTGCTAAATATATTATATGTGTTGTGAAACAATAGGCTAATTCATCAAAGGTATATTTTTTGTTAGTATTTGGATGAAGCCAGTGTTACAAAGGAAACAAATGATGCTACACTAATTGATCATAAGTAAGGGTATGGCATCCAGGCCCAAGGAAGTAATAGTGCCATTTTACTCTGCCCTCATCAGACCCATAATTAAATATAAAGCCCCTGTACCTGATTTGCAATACCCACAGAGGTTCCTCATCAGAAGAATCCATGGTATTAACACATTGTCCTCCACAGATTGCCTTAAGGGTCTAGCTCTATACTCATTCTCCTACAGGTTATTTATGCATAGCATACAAGGCATCCTTAGATCCAGCCTTGATGGATCTTTTTCACATCTGCGAAATGAACAGCACCAGAAACAGTAAATCCAAGGATTTAAACTTTTCCAGCAACATAAATAGAACTTGCTAGTGAGACCGATATGTATCTCAAAGGATCTCCATGCTATACAATAGGCTCCCCATCGATGTGATGCAGAGTTCATCCCATGACCTTGATCACTGGATGGAAAAAAATTTAATTTACACCTGGTCTGGCCTCCATGTCACTGATGGACAGAAGCTGACAGTAAGTAGAATATTCCCTGAGACCGTAAGTAATATATACCCTAACTGTCATATCCCCTTCCCACAAAGCCCTTGTCTACCTCCTAACTAACATACCCCTTGAAATAGACAACCAAGGTACATGGGGACTAAATTGGGTTGGGTTGTGTGGCTAGATGTATAAAGGCTTGGTCGTCATTAGCCTAGTATATAGCTATGAATTTAGGCATTCATTGTCAACTTTCCCTACCTGACATTTCTTTATGTATTAGATATAACATAAACTGTTATTGGTTGTGCTAGTATAAATTCAGACCTATTTTTCCTGCTGTTTTTTTTTTTTTTTTTTGCATTTTTTCAAGTTAGAATTCAGCTTTACGTGCTTATTTTCCAACTTAGACATTAATTTGGCATTTAAATATAAAATCTATGCAGCTGCTGTATGCATGGCTGTACTTTCCATCTCTGCTACATTTGAGCACAGTTTATGAGACATTGGTTTGCTCTGCACTACTATTATTTTTCTTCACAATCTGCATTTCAGTTATTAATGCATTGTCAGCTTTTGGCCTTCTCCCTGCAGATTCTTTCACTGAAAACGTTTTTTTTAATTATTGCAAAAGGGCATAACAATTACACTTTTCTATGTTTGCACTCTAATACCTGTAGACCTTTCTTATTTGGAATTACATTAGACACAAGTGGTAAGTCTTCTAGCATATTCAACATTAAGTTCTTGTAAGACTGCCTGAATAATGCAAGTTTTACTTGGCTGATAAGTTTCTTCCCTCCCTCCTCCTAAATCTCTTGATTCTACAACATCCCACATTTCCATCTCTACTCTTAACTTACACTCTCACCATACTATAGATGTACAGCCCAAATTCTGAAAATTATAAACACAAAGTAATACAATTATATACTTATTCACTACATCTGCTCGGTATATACCTCTGTCTGCCTGATGCTATTTTTAATATTCACCTACATGTCATACTTCATATATTAAATGTATGTGTACCTCAATGTTATCATTCTTTATATTATGTAAATATGCAGTTATCATGTCACTTCTGTGAGATTTTGCATGCTTGCTAATACTTGTGGTATCCACCAAACTGAATCCAACAAGAGAAACCAAGAACCAAACAAGAAAAATTGATGGAGTATCCAGGGAGCACACAAGTCCAGTGTAAACCACACAGCTAGTGGCAACCAACAAAGATGTATTGAGCAAAAACATCAGTCAAGTGCTTTCGTCTTACATCAAGACTTTATCAGAACTGCAGTAATCACATAAACCACACAATATAAAGGAGCATCCTGTAGTCATGTGGTTAAAACCGACCAATACAAAAAATGCTTAAAAAAATAATTAATTAATGAAAAACTTGAAAATGTAATGACAGTTTGAAACAGTGTGTATTGGTGACAAAACAGTGCCAAACATATTACAATAATGTATATACAACAAATTATAAAAATGACTGATGAATTACCCCTTCATACTTTTCAATTTTAAAATTGGGGTCATGAAACAGCAGTCATTGAGCCCAGGGGGAGTCAGAGGATCACACATCAAAATCCAGATTAGTTACTTCTTCTTGAGGTGTTCATCTGTGCTAAAACCCCTTGCATCCCATTCCATATAGTCCAACACTACAAACTTGAAGTGGTGGTCAGGAAAAGCTGAAATATGCTTATACAAGGCATTGGTGTTCTTCACTTTCTTGATATCATTCAAGTGTTCATAAATTATTTCTTTCAGCTTACGACCAGTCTTTCCAATGTAGAATGTACAAAGTACAATTTACTTTGTGAAGCTGAAGTTGATGGTAGTGACTTTTGTATTTCTAGTAGTCAATTATCCAGATGTAGTGCAGTTGACACAGACTTTGGGATGGATTTTGGAGCATTGCAGAAGGATGTTGTGAACAGGGGGGCTCCAGGCATTAAGTTAGTTAGTGAGGCACAGCTGGATGACTGTCCTGAATCCTTGAATAATTCAGCTGCAAATAGTGTTCACTTTTATACTGTTAATATGGTTATCGAACCTGCTTTACAGGTATTACAACATTGACAAAGATCTCCATATACCACCCCCTTGGATACACAATTGAAATTTTTTTTTACCTTTAATTTCCTATTCCTGATGAAAAATGAGTCGCACAAAAACATATGCTGACAATAATTGCAATGATTGCATTTGTACAAGCCCTTAGGTCTACTTGAACAACTCATGTCACATTTAATTTCTAAAAGGTTCTTAAAAGACTTGCCCTTTCTGAACACAACCTTTGGCTTGACCCCAAACAGTTCTTTGCCTTCATTGATACTCATCACATTTGGCCTAAAATTACACACTGTGTCCACTACATCATAGATGTTAACAGAAAAGGTGACTATTAGTGAACGTTCAAAAGGTACAATTGATGGTTGTGTTTCTTGGGACAAGCTATTACCAGCCAAATGGTCATCAGTTCGACCACCAGGAATAGGTAGTAGTGGTTTGTAAAAACATTCCTCCTCTTACCCTGGACTTCTTCCTTAATATTGTCCAATAACTCTTGGGGTAACCTCTTTTACTGAACATGCCAATCAATTTGTCTATTTCAGCAGTGAAGGTGGCATCATCAGAAATCATACGAGCAAGTCTGACCAATGGTCCTTGACAACAGCCCTCTTTTGAAATTGTGGATGCCATCTATCAAAATGGAGGTAAGAGTTGGAAAACTTTTTTTTATGGTAGATATTGGAACAAAAACAATTTCTCAAATAATCCGTAGTTACCAATACATCCAAATAGGCCATTGAATCATGATCAAACATATCGGTAAACTTTAGGAAACAAGTACTACCACTGATATACTCGAGAAATTCATTCAATTTTGTGGCAGAATCGTCCCAGAAAATAAAAATATCATCCAGGAAATGAATATAGAATGACCAATATTCGGCAAAGGGACTGCTAAGTACATAGTGATTCTCCCAATAGGCCATGATGAAGTTGGCAAAGCTTGGTGCGCTAGAAGCTCCCATGGCCTCCCCACTCGCCTGTTTGAACAACTGGCATTCAAAATAAAATTATTGGTCAAAACCAGATCCATAAGTGTACACGCTGTGTTGATGTCATTGTTCAACAACAGTCCTATGTTAGAAAGAATACTTTCCAACCACTCCAACCCTACCTTGTGGGCAATGACAGAATATAAATTTTGGACATCTATTGTGACCAAAATACAATCACCCGAGAACCTGGGCTTTGCTAGCTGGTCAAAAAATCCCAAGAATCCTTACAAATATGTTGGACTTCAGTTATGGATATTGGGTATCCCAAAGATGCCCATTACCACTGGATGCTGATTGAGTAAGTAATCGTACATGTCACTGTTAACTTGCCCCTGCTTACCATGTCATAAAGACAGATATCAATTTTTAAATAGGCAATATTGAGCTCATTCTTGGATATCTGGACATAAGTCTTTGCGAAAAGCAACTCATGCATACGATTATTATAGTCATTGATGTCCATCACAACTTCCCCCACCCTTGTCCGGTTTCATTATCCTGATACTCTTGTTGCTACATAATTCTTTGAACAACGGTGCCTCCTCATTGGATAAGTTGTAGTCTCTAGCTTTTGTTTTAGAAAAAGATTTCCAAATTTCTAATTCACACAGTTTCTCAAAGAAAGATAACCTGCTATTTAAGGGTGGGTTGAATGAACTAGCTTGTTTTGAGATGTTTGTTGGGGTTTGTGCCAGAAGTCAGAGAGTCAGTTTGATCCAGAGTGCCAAATTAAGCTTACTTGTAAAGAATTTTAAATCGATTAAAACCTCAGCCAACTCAGACTCCTTAGCCGGCACGAATCTCAACCCTTTGCTTAACACATTGGCATGCTCAGTTGTAATGTTGAAACTTGAAAAGTTATGCACAGAAAAATCATTATCCGTATTTTGAATACAAACTGGTACCTCCCCAAAATTATTAGGGGTAACCGTATTTTCAACATCAGAAAACAAGCTAGAAATAGACCCAATAGACTTTGATACCTGTAAAGCAGGTTTGATAACCATATTAACAGTATCAAAGTGAACACTATTTGCAGCTGAATTATTCAAGGATTCAAGAGAGTCATCCAGCTGTGCCTCACTAACTAACTTAATGCCTGGAGCCCCTCTGTTCACAACATCCTTCTGCAATGCTCCAAAATCTATCCCAAAGTCTGTGTCAACTGCATTACATCTGGATAACTGACTACTAGAAATACAAAAGTCTCTAGCATCAACTTCAGCTTCACAAAGTAAATTGTACTTTGTACATTCTACATTGGAAAGACTTGTCGTAAGCTGAAAGAAAGAATTTATGAACACTTGAATGATATCAAGAAAGGGAAGAACACCAATGCCTTGTACAGGCATATTTCAGCTTTTCCTGACCACCTGTTCAAGTTTGTAGTGTTGGACTATATGGGATGGGATAAAAGGGGTTTCAGCACAGATGAACACCTCAACAAGAAGTAACTAATCTGGATTTTGATGTGTGATGCCCTGACTCCCCCTTGGCTCAATGACTGCTGTTCCATGACCCCAATCTTAAAATTGAAAAGTATGTAGGGGTAATTCATCAGTCATCTTTACAATTTGTTGTATATCCATTGTTGTAACATGTTTGGCACTGTTTTATCACCTATACACACTTTTTCAAACTGTCATTACATTTTTATGTTTTTAATTAATTAATTTTTTAAGTATTATTTGTATTGGTCGGTTTAACCACATGACTACAGGATGTTCCTTTATATTGTGTGGTTTATGTGATTACTGCAGTTCTGATGAAGTCTTGATGTAAGACAAAAGTGCTTGATTGCTGTTTTTGCTCAATAAATCTTTGGTTGTTGCTACTAGCTGTGTGGTTTATACTGGACTTGTGTGCTCCCTGGACCTCCATCAGTTTTTCTTGTTTTGTATCCACCAAATTGCTTTTAGTCATCTGCAATATGTTTATCTTGGGTTGTCTAGAAGGATCACAGCTCTACCCCAGTTAGCAAATACAAATAAATAAAATCATATTTAAGTCTGTTTATGCAATTTCACACTTGCATCTGCTTGTTCCACAATAAGTATGGCACAGTTCTGTTTAGCTGTTCTTGAGGCATCCAGGCTAGAAATTTCTTTGCTGTTCTATTAGTCACTTCTTTCTGCTTAAGGTACTTAGTGAGAATCTCTTGACTTTGCCCGAGAGTACCGTTTCCCTAACCAGGTCAGCATAAGGTGCTATACTTTCCACTTATTTTTTCACATTTTCCCCGGTATCCTGGATATTCTTTTTGACACATGTATTCCTTCTCTGTGTTTGGAACAACATCGCTCCATTTCATTTTGGACTAAGAAAGCCTGATCTTTTCAGTGCTCCTGATGCTGTTTCTGAGGGTCTGTAACTTGAACAGCTAACAGTTTCTGCTTCTTTCTTTTATTTCTTATTCTCTTTCTTTAAAGAAGGAAGACTCCTAACATTCCTGGATTTTAGCTATGGCAAATTAATTTTCCTTCCTTTATTTCTCATTTACAATTGTAGGAAGACTTTCAAGGCCACTATTGTTTTTCATAACACTAACTTATTCCGGAAGTTTAGTCTCTTAAACAATTGAACAAAAACAATAACTTCTTTATATCTTTGCTGTATAGATTTTCCTGCTGCTCAAGGTCATCCAATACCATTAATCCTTTGGGCTCTTCCTGAAAACTGAACATGACACTCTCCAGTCCTGTCTTTTTGTCTTCCCATTTAATTATTTAATCTTTCAGAAACCATTTGTTTTAGTTTTGCAGTCTGTTTACTGTTCTTAGAGTGAGAACCCTCTGGATGTCTTTGCAAATCTTTCTTATTATCCACTACAGTTTCAACACTTTTTTCTCTCTTTGTGAGACATCAAACAACTTTGGAGTTCCACATGTTCTAATATTACAGCTTCAAGGTTTTTCACTAACCTCTGAATTAAGGCATTATCTGCTCTAGCTGTCTTAATTCTCAGAGCTGGAGTAGTCATCCCCAAATCGAAGCCCTTATTTCTTTCAGCAACGCTGTAACATGGCAAGTTACGCACATTATTTTGCACACTAGCAACATGACAAAACTTCTATTTATTTCTTGTAGTGTATCCACACCTTGTTTTAAACCATCTAGTTGGAGTGGTGATAAGTTGGTTGAATTTGAATAGATTAATACTCGAGGATGGGAATTTGTAGCTTAGGTTTTGCCAGTTAATATTAACATCTCCCAAAATGATAGTTTCATTTTTTTACAGTGTGAGAGATCCAGGAGAGAATATCACCCAGTACTGGTATGATGGTCTTCATGTTTCACTGTTGCAGTCATCACATTTGGGTTATCTGCCCGAAGGTATCCCTCAGCCGGCCTGAATACCAGAGTCTTCGGATTTCTGCATTGGATGCTGTCACTTCTTCCATGACGTCATGTCATCAGGGGTATAAAACATGCAGCCAACGCCATTACATCAGTCTTTCTTGCCTTGTGGTGCCCAAACCAGAAGCAGTTCACAAGTGCCGGTTGGCCATCTCCTGAAATTTCCATTTTCGAGTTTCAGACCCGAAGTCTTCAAAAAAGATAAGTACCCCGTTGGGAATCCTTTTTCTTGCTCTAACCGATGTCCATAAAAGTTAATAATTGTCTTGCCTGTGGAAAGCAAATACCTCATAGAGATTTTCATTCTTACTGCATTCCCTGTTTAGGCCCAGACCACGATGTCCCTCACTGTCGGTTTTGTGCCTTAACGCCCGAACTGTTCGTCGTCGGGCTATTTTTGCAGCCAATTACTTTCGTACTCGATCTCTGTACCCCGAAATGGCTTTGTTAAGCCATCCGACTACCGATCTTCTGAAAAAAACATAAGGATAAAGACAGAGACAGACTGCATAGGTCCCAAACTGCCGATGATGCTTCCGTTAAGCTAGTCACCAGTCCGCCGGTACTCAGTGAGGTTCTTTCGCAGCCCCTGATACCCGCTACTTCAGATTTGCAGGCCTCTACTGAGACCCATTTGGAGTCCAGTATGCCGCAAGATGCTTCTTTGACTATGGAACCTGTGGATGTCTCTACTTTGGATGGGTCTGGAGCCGCTGTGCAGGCCCCAGCTTCTGAGGGTGTATTCAGGCCTACAGACATTCATATTAAACCAATGCCATTGTTTCCATCCAGAAGTTCCGAATTCCTCAAGCCAATAACTCGCACTATGCCTAGAAAACCAATGACCAAACCACAGGCTCAGGCCCATATGCCTCAAAAACAAATGTTTAGAATGGCTGAAGACCTTATTACCTTAATTCAGGGAAGCCAGCCTTCCCCCTCTAAGAGACCTAGAACTGATTTTCTTTCTGATTCTTCTGATCAGGAATCTGATATTTCTGCTCCTTTTGATTACCAGGATTTGCCCTTATCTTCTTATGAGGATTCTGATGCAGAGGATTCCATTCCCTTTGCTTCCCCTCCAGAAGATTTTTCCTTCAGTGAAACCTTGCATACTGTTAGGGAGCATTTCCCTGGGAAAGCCAGGATTACTCTGTGTCCAAAAAGAGACTTACGGAATTCTTACTCCTGCCTCAACTCAAGCCTTTAGCTATCCCTCCTGTTCTGGACATTGTTGATGATGCTTTTTTGGAATCTAGCCTTAACCCAGACACTTTACCTCCAGCTCCCAGAAAACCTGACAGGTGCTACAGAGTACCTGACTCTCACAAGTTCCTCTTCAAGAATCCTTCTGCTGATCCAGAGACCATTTCCCAAGGACCAAAAGGCATTAAGACTTCTGCTGCCAAAAATCCTACCCCTTCTGATAGAGATTCTAGAGCGTTAGACAGATGGGGTAAGAAGGTATACACTTCTGCTGCTTTGGGCATTAGGGCTTTAAATTGCTAGTTTCATATGTTAAAGTATCAGCAGCATATTATGGGACTACTTAAACAGAAAATTATATTGATTCCTGACTGTGCTGAACATAAATAATTGCAAAATGTAATGCCTTCTGCAGAACAAGTTGGTAAACATACTTTGCAATGTGGTTGTGATGCATCTTGCAGGGCTGCTGTCACTGGGTCTGTACTTAGAAGCCATGTTTGTCTTAAGGAGCAATCTTTGCCAGATCATGTTAAAGCTAAATTACTGGATGCTTCCTGAACATAAATAATTGCAAAATGTATTGCCTTCTGCAGAACAAGTTGGTAAACATACTTTGCAATGTGGTTGTGATGCATCTTGCAGGGCTGCTGTCACTGGGTCTGTACTTAGAAGCCATGTTTGTCTTAAGGAGCAATCTTTGCCAGATCATGTTAAAGCTAAATTACTGGATGCTCCCTTAAACCAAGACTGCCTTTTTGGAAACAAAGCAGAAGTCATCCTCAAAAGGATGGAGGAAAAAGCTAAATCTATGCAAACTGTTAAAGATTTCCTACAAGTACAGCCTCCCAGATTCAGTAGGCATTGGCCTTCAAAGAACTGGTCCTTTCCAGTCCCTTCCAGGCCTTCTCAGTCCAAACCCAGGAACAGCAGAACACCTAGGCTATAGTCTCAGGCTACTCACAGATCTAAGCAGTGGGGGGGCTTACACTTTCAAAGCAGGGAGTAGTAAGACACCCCCCTACCAAAAAATGGCACAATGACTGAACCTTAACCCTTCCAAGCCCTGCTCAACTACCTGCTCCCTTAGGAGGAAAGCTCGCCCTGCATGCAAAAAACTGGGAATTCATTACCCAGGACAAATGGGTTTTAAGCATAGTTTCCCAAGGATACAGATTCCACTTCCACACACTACCAGCCCCAAATGGTTGGCCAGACCTACCCCCAAATCAGTGGGTGGAGGCCCACCAACAGCAGGTTCTCTCTCTTCTCAGTATCAGGGCTATTCAACCTGTCCCAACAGAACAACGGGGACAAGGATTTTATTCAAGACTTTTTCTGGTAACCAGAAAAGGCAACTCCTTGCATCCTATTCTGGACCTCTCTATTCTCACCACCTTTCTGGTGGTTCCAAAATTCAAAATGTTAACTCTTCAACAGCTTCCTCCTATGCTAGCCAATGATGCCTGGCTGGCAACACTAGACTTAAAGGAAGCTTACCTGCACATCCCAATAAGAGGATCCTGCAGACAATACCAACGTTTCAGGGTGGGCTCCATGCACTTTCAGTTCTCTGCACTTCCCTTTGGCTTATCTGCTGTGCCCAGGGTGTTTATAAAGTGTCTAGCTCCAGCCATTGCATTTTGCAGGCAGAGAAATATTCAAATTTACCCATACTTGGACGATTGTCTGATTCAGACAGAAAGCCAGGACTTGCTATTACAATACCTGGCATTCGTAAAGAAACTTCTAACCTCACTGGGGTACACCATCAACGAAAAAAAATCTCGCCTAGTACCCTGCCAACAGATTGTATTCCTGGGAACAAGCTTGAGCAGAACTTCCCAGATGGCATTCCTCACTTAGGAGAAACAAGTTTATTTGACAACCTACTTCAAACTATTGGCCACAAAACCCCAGCTATCTGAAAGAAAAATACTGCAAGCTCTGGGGTTCATGGCCTCTTGCATTCTACTAATTCCATTTACAAGACTGAATATGAGGAAACTCCAGTGGTATCTAAAAAGCCTATGGTGTCAACATTCTCAGGACCTGGAAACAATGATTTTTATCATTCCTTGTATGAAGGCAGAGTTCCTTTGGTGGGCAGAGGCCTGCTACCACAACAAGGGACTCCCTTTCACTCTACCCCCTGCCACCCAAACCATAACAGCAGATGCATCAGACTATGCATGGGGGGCTCACATGGCAGGGCAGTGCATTCAGGGCAAATGGAACCCAAGACAGATGCACCTGCATATCAATCAAAAAGAAATGTTAGCTGTACATAATGCTCCGACAACCTTCAAAGACAGTATTCTTCCAGGACAACTATTGGTAAAGACAGACAGCACCACAGTTATGTGGTATATAAACAAGCAGGGAGGAACCCACTCGTACCCTTTCTGCAGACTAGCCATGGTTGTGTGGAACACAGCCTTGAGCTACCAAGTACACCTACAAGCACAATTCCTGCCAGGCAAACTAAATTCACTGGCAGACGACTTAAGCAGAAATCTCATAGACCCATACGAATGGAAACTAGAACCCAAAATATTGAACCTCTTGAGGAACAAATGGGGGACTCCAGAGGTAGACCTGTTTGCCTCCCCTCAGAACTACCAATTGAACAAATTCTGCATAAGAACTCCCCACAGTCAATCTTGGAAAGTGGATGTCCTGTCCTTTACCTGGGAAAGCCTCTCTGTTTATGCCTTTCCCCCACTGCCTCTCCTCTTGAAGTTTCTACTAAAGATCAAACAGGACAAGCCAAGGACAATACTGATTGCACCAGACTGGCCACGCCAGCACTGATACCACCTCTTGCCCAATATGACACTGCTACAACCATGGCACCTGCCTCAAACCCCTTCCCTGCTGTCCCAGCAGGCGGGTCAGATTCTGCACCCTCGGCTTCAAACCCTGAACCTTGCAGCCTGGCTAATTCCTTGAGCTCTCCTCTAACGTCCTTCTGTAAGCAGGTGCTGGATGTCATTCTGGAGGCTAGGAGGCCTAGTAATAGAAAATCCTATGCTGAAAAGTGGAAAAAGATACTGTTCCTGAAGCCAGGCTCAGGGGATGGGCACAACGGTGCCCACCTTACCTCATATTCTAGAGTACTTAACAGAAATGCTCCACAAGGGCCTATCCTTCTCATCAATTAAAATTCATGCCTCTGCCATTTCAGCACATTATAATACTGAGCGACCCCTCTTATCTCACCCCTTGCTAAAGCAATTCCTTAAAGGGGCCAAAAATTTAAGACCCCCCAGGAGAGCTCCCACTCCAGCCTGGGACCTTAACTTTGTATTAGAAAAGCTCACTCTTTCCCCCTTTGAGCCAGCTGCAACAGCTGAGTTGAAAGTCCTTTCTTGGAAAACAGCCTACTTTCTAGCCATCACTTCAGCAAGAAGAGTGTCGGAATTACAGGTCCTCATGGCAGTGGAACCCTTTATTATTTTCTATGCGGACAGGGTTTCCCTCGGGACTAATCCTTCCTTTATGGAAGGTTCAAGATGGTCGTCGTCTAGTGTACACCTAGTTCACAGTGCTCCTCACAAAACTGGTATTACCGGCATAAATAAACGCGGTTGAGCCTGTTTTTTGCGCATGTTTCCCGACAAGGTAACTTGTAAAGATACTGTATAACACGTGGAGTCCTTTTCACTGAAAATAATAGTAATTTCTACTAAATTCTGCTTCAAACACTTATGGGCCTTTGAAATTGCTGCCACGTGCATAATTGAGGCATTCGAAGCTAACAGTCATCCCGCTTTTTTATCTACATGAAAGCCATGGATGGCAACTCCGACACCATGGAGACCCAGACAACAAAGGCCAAATTTTCTTCGTTGCTTTCCCCTGAGAAAGACAGTGGTTCTAAAAGATTAAGAACTACTAAACAATTGACAGACTCAAATAAAACAAGTACTAAGGATAAAAATGAAGCAAACTTTCATCTTGATGAGTTAAAAGTCGCATTACAACCGATACAAAATGCTATTCATGACTTCTCGGAGCAACTTTCAGGATTTGGTAAAACATTGAACTTGATCACTAAAAGAATTGATATTCTTGAAAATAATCACCAAGCTAATGAAATAGCCTTAGAAACCATTAACAAAGATTTGCGCACCAAGGATGTTACCATTATGGAACTGCAAACCAAACTAGTGGATTTAGAGGCGAGAAGTCGTCGAAATAACATAATCATAAGCGGTTTACCAGAAACATATGAAGCTCAAACCCTGTTGTCAACAACTAAGCAAATATTCATAGCCTTATTGAAAAACAATTGTAACCCAGATAGTCTTATAGTGGAGCGAGCACACAGAGCTCTTAGAGCACGTCAAGATAATACAATGATGCGCATCATATACACAAAATTATTGAATTTTCAAGACGTTCAAAAAATACTGGCAGCAGCAAAAAGGCAAAAATACCTTATATGGAACAAACATAAACTCTCCTTCTCACAAGACTTACCTCCACAAATAAAAACTAACAGGCAAAAGCTTTCCCCATACTGCGCAGACTTAATTAAGAGGGGTATCAAGTTCCAAATGCGATATCCTAATACACTGTCATTTATTTATAATGATAAGAGACACTCAGCTACAAATGCGCAGGAAGCGAAAGATTTTTTTTAAGCATATTCAAAGTACTTCCTGATACAGATGTGCCTAAAAAATGAGAATCTGTCTAACATCTGACTCAGATATTGGAAATATAATAACATTTAAAGATGTATTTCACCTAAACTAAATATCCTCTGTATGATAAAAAATAATACATTCATGTGACTAAGTAAATAATAAAAAAACACAAACATCTTAATGTGTCACTTCTTCAATAGACTTTTATTTTCGTATTCAATTGCTTAAATACTCAAGACTATTCATCAGTAGTTGAACATGCGGGAACTTTGGTTTTTGGCAATAAGAGCTACTCGATCCATTTTAAATGAACACCAGCGGACTTCCTTCAACAGAATTGCTGCTTTAAGTAGACAAGATTATCCAACACGAAGCTGATTTAGTATTTTTTAATTTCCCTTAAGTAAACTGTTTCAAACATCTGACGCAAGTATTTTAAGCCCTGAAATATATGAACAAAATCCCCTTAAGCGATTGCGAAGACAAGGATCTTGACATTGTTTTTACCTGATTCTACATGCTGGTGTGGTTCAACCTTCTTTATTCTTCCGACACGTTTCAGGTTTAATCAAGCTTGTCTTACGCACGTCTGCTGATGCGGGTTAGAGGTGGTATGCCCTTTAGACACTGACTTTGTAACCAGGATTAATCTTCCATTTACAAACAAATGGTATTGCTTGTTGGAGCGTAATTACTACGCGATAGAAAAGTATTCAAGTAAGGTTTATAATATGCAGATGCTTCTACGTGTGTGTCCTTTACACTACTAAATCTTCGGTTAGTGCAGAACTAACTAAAATCTCTACGAATTCCTGATGTGACAAATATGGTATATGGGAAAGTATAGTGTTTTAATTGTCTAGGCTTGTTATTATGGTTTCAAGTAGGTTATTGTGTGCAGTTCTAGGTCTTAGAGAATTATATACAAGAGGATGCAAGCTGCAATGTGTTAATAGTTCTAATAGTGATTAGAGTAGTAATGCTAATTCATTATACAGTCATGGGGCAGTTTATGACATAACATAGATTCTTACACAAAAATTCAACAATATATATACATGTTAAATATCATATATTTCAGATGGAATACGAAACGCTAGAATAAATGTACTTGATGGGATAATGGTTATTGTTTTGATAGTGCTATTCTACAGGTTAAGACAAATAGCAACAGGCATATATACATGCTATTTGGACATATTTTTGCGTCTATGATGAACTCTGACAAACATAACATGTAGTAAATTACAATGTAAACTTTTAAATTGCTGGCATTTGGGAGTTATGTTTTTGTACTAAACATTGTAAAGTCAATTTAAATCCTTTCAACTAATTAATATGACTACATATTAGATGATATCTCTAGATTTTTGATAATATTGATTGCATAGTTAAACTGTGATGCTAAATTTCAATTTTGTGCACAAAAGTGTGATATCAAACACAAGTACAGTTGGTTAAGATGTGTGCTATATGTATATGTTAACATAATATCGTCATATTTATCATTATTGATACTAACTAATGTTTGACAAATAGGGTTTCTTGGGGTTAGTAGTAGTAACAACAGATAATTATTGCTAGTAGAATATTACATATAGTTTAGTTAAGCACTAGCAAACTATTAAATACTGTTAATTGTTATTCAAATAATCTAGACTACATGACATTAGTATTTGGATGTTTTATCCAGTTGTTCATTAAATATAAATACAATTTATATTGCACTAAGTATTGCAATTATACACCTTTTAGTGAATAATAACATGACAAGATATAGGTAGACTTATATACATATTAACAGGCTTTAAAATTGTTGATTGTATATTTTCATTTTTCTTTTCCTTTTATATATAACTAACTCAACAAAAATGTATTACCTATAATTATCCACTGAATTTTGTGGAGTATGTGAATGGGGTGTCACGAAGTTTCTAGTATGGCTGACATCTTGTTTTTCAATGTGATGTATATATGTATATTTGTGCCTAGTTTGGTAATAGTTCTTTTTAGGATTAATTGCAAATTAACTCCGGATATATCTAACATAGTGTTGATCAAAAATACTTACCTTTTACCTAATTTTCCATATGCTTCCTTTATGGGTAGGATTAGGTGGGTAGGCACCGGGGTAGTTTCAAGGGAGTTGTGCGGAACATTGAGGAAAAAATTTTTTTGAAAATTCTCACTTTGCAAAACACTAGACAGATAGAAACCAAGATATTAAATTCATTGTATGTCATAACTACAAATATTACTTATATCCTTCTTCATAGTTGTTTAATATCTAATGGTTAAGCCCTTGAATATTGATTCATGGAATGTGAGGGGGCTACAAAATAAAGCCAAGAGATCATTATTATTTCATTTGTTATTTAAGTCTCAAACAAGTTTATGTTTTATACAAGAAACTCATTTGCCTAGAGAAGAATGGTACAAAGAAAGAAACAAAAAATGGGTAAGCAAAATAATTTCGACAGGAACTAGCTCTAACTCAAAGGGGGTGGCCATTTTGATTAAACGTAACTTTCAAGGTACTATCATTAATGAGAATTATGATACAGAGGGAAGATGGTGCTATTTTACTGCCAACATACAAAATATGGACAAACCGTTCCTAATTCTTAATTTGTATGGTCCATGTAATAATCAACATCTATTCATCATGCAGATATACAACATCCTTTTTTCTTTTAAAGATCATTATATCATCGTGGGGGGTGACTGGAATGTTATTAACCCTGATATAGATCGCACTAGCAGGTCACCTTCTTATAATTACCAAGCATCTATGGCCTTGAATGACTTGATATTAGATTTGTGTCTTATAGATCCCCAGTCATCTATTGGTTACTCAAATAGCAAAGATATTTATACATACTACTCGAAATGCTACAATGCATGGTCAAGGTTAGACTTCTTTCTTATATCTGATTCCTTAACACACCTGCTAATTAATTTCACTTTAGAACCTAGATTTTTTTCTGATCACTCAAGGATATCCCTAATACTTGATACTGACTCAAACATATCATATACTCACATGAACAATACATGGACATTGAATAATAACATACTCTCAAATAAGGAAGTCATAAAGTTAAGTACTGAAATAATACAAGAAATGTACAATGATCTAGATTCAACAGATATTCCCTATGATATTCAATGGGCAGCTTGTAAGGCAAATCTGAGGGGCATGTTAATAAATAAAGCTTCATACATTAAAAAACAATACAAGAATAAAGAGTCTCTTTTAAAGGAAAAGATTCAAGCCCTTGAGAGTCAGCATAAAACAAATCCAAGCTATTCAATTTATGAACAGATTCTGGAATCCCAAAAATAATTACTATTCCTTCATAAACATAATCTTTCTATATCAGAACAGAGAATGTTGGCCACTTCTGAATGGGCGCAAGTGCCTTCCAAAACCTTAGCTAGAATAATTAAAAATAACCTTAACTTACCTAAAATAACACCTATACATTATGAGAAAAGGATATACAGCACTGACGAGGAGATTCTACAGCTTTTTACCTCTTTGTATACAGGGGTATACTCCAAAGAAATAGACTTAAAAGCTAATCAGGATATGGGGGTTTATTTATCTGCTATTAAGTTCCCTAGATTAAATGAAGAACAACAAAACATACTTACATCTCCACTAAATACCCAAGAAATTATAGAGACTATAGATAGACTCAAACATGGCAAATCCCCTGGTCCAGATGGCTTCACAACTGAATTTTTTAAAACTTTCAAACATGTGTTAGCACCCTTTCTTCTTAGGGTTTATGAACACATAAAGACAAATGGCATATCAGATTCATATTGGAACACTTCAAAAAACATACTTATTCTAAAAAATAATAAAGAAAAATCAGATCCACATAATTATAGGCCTATCTTTCTAATTAACAGTGATATAAAAATTTTAGCTTCTCTCTTAGCCAACAGATTAAAAAAAATAATACCATCAATAGTATCTCCAAACCAAGCTGGCTTTATATCTCATAGACATACTTGGGACAATACTTTGGCATTGGACACACTAATACACTTTACCAAGACAGATAATAACCCTATATATGCACTGATTCTTGATGCAATGAGGGCTTTTGATAGAGTGAACTGGAATTTTCTATTTAATACTATGGAACATTTTAATATACCCATTACATATATAGAATTAATCAAAACCTTGTACAAAGATTCTTCTACTTTCTTATATATTAATAGAAAGACGTCTAATCCTATTAAGATTACTAATGGCACAAGGCAAGGTTGCCCATTATCTCCCTTTCTTTTTAACATATACATAGAGCCACTGTTATTACATATAGCACAAAACTCCTTTCATAGAATTCCCAGAGTTCTGAATACTAATATTCTCTTATCAGCCTTTGCGGATGACTTGATACTATACTTTCAAAAAAACTCCTACTACAGATCTTACAAAGCTAGTTTATTCTGTCAACAAATTTTCACAGGTTTCGGGGTACCAGATCAATTCTAAAAAAACTCACATCTTTCCTATAAACCCTCGTGCTCACAAGGTACACTTATTTCCTGAATCTTCTTTTCAATTTACTGATAATATTAAATACTTAGGGATTCAGTTTCAACATAATGGTCTTTCAGCATTTCAAAATAATTTAATAAAAACATGGTCTTCAATTGTACTTGACCTACGTAGGTGGGAATTGTTAAATCTTTCTCTTTTATCTAAGGCAGCGATAATTAAAATGAATATTCTCCCTAAACTCCTTTTTCAATTCAATTCTATAGATCAAACAATTCCTAAATTCTTTTTTTCTAAGGTCCATAAGGAATTAGCTAAATTCATTTGGTTTCCTAAATCAGTCAGGATCTCATACTCTAAGTTACTGCTTCCTAAAAGCAAAGGAGGTCTAAGCTTACCTAACTTCCATCTTTACTATTTAATTATCTCAGCTAACAAATTATTATCTATCACTTCTGCGAGTGTTGGAAACTACAATAATCTTCCTAATTGGACTAAGATATGGCACCAACATATTTTAACCAAAAACTTTAATTCAACAACTCTCCCATTCCTGTCTATGGATATTATGGATACTCTTAAACTCTCAAAGTCTTTAAAACAGAAGGTCAAATTATTTCAAGAGTTGCTAAAATATATTAATTTAGACAGTGCTTTTCAGTTATTACAGCCTATTCACCTAAATCCCAATATTAAACTAAATAATAGTATGATTAACTTCTCAAATTTTCCTCTAATTAAAAATCTCAATATATGGGATATTTTGAAACATAAAGATGAAACCTTAACTAGCTTATGCAAAATTTTTGAAGTTCGAGGTAAATATTTCTCTATTCTTCGACAGTTAAGAAAAATTATTGCTACTAAATATGCTTACATCAAACCAAAAAGTCAAGATTTCATTAATTTGGACATGGTGTTACAAACTTTGTTACTTCCAATGAAAATGCTGTCTAAATCATATAGTCTCTTAATGGATATAATTCATAACTCAGATTGTCTTTTTTCTAAATACTGGGATGGATTTAATTCACAATTGAATATAAATCAGAAAATCTCTGCTATGAAAGCAACTCTAGAATTCTCACCCTTCAAGAAACTTTATTATACCCAACTGATGATAAATAATAATGCATATCACACCCCTACTAAACTTAATAAATTTAATCCCAGTAAATCTTCCTCATGCTCATGCTGTTTATTTTCAAGTGTGGATCTTATGCATATTATGTGGTCATGTCATCACTCACATAGACTATGGACCTCATTGAAGGTTTGTTTGCAAAAAATGGGATACCATAAATCCACTTTATCTTGGGAACTAGCAATCCTTCATATACCCCAAACACCTCTGTCTAGATTAGATATTCATGTGATAATATACATATGTATGCTCATAAAATTCTATATCACAAAAAATTGGCTTGATCGTACCAAACTTAATTGGGAAAATGTCCAGTCCTTGGCTTATTCATATATTTCCGCACAGAAAACATTAATGAAAAGTCCCAAAAAGTTGGCTCTTACTAACAAAGTGTTAGAAAAAGTTTTACTCATTATCAACTGCGTATATTAGTTTTGTCATTTATCTTGTCTTGAGTCACAAAAATGTTGGGCTATTTATTGTTGTTTTTGACTTTAGTACATAAATCTAGATAGTGTTTTGCATTTCGGTCAACTTTTTTGTAAATGTTGTATATAGTTATATAAGGTATGACTTACACAAAATAGACTATATGTTCTTATAACCAGTGTGAATTTATATAATTTGTAACCTTTATAATTATATTGTAATGTTTGTTTTTCATGCTGTCTTTGTTATATCATATTGTTTAATAATCAATAAAAAGTTTTTTGAAAAAATAAAAATCCTTCCTTTATGTCCAAAGTGGTGTCTAGTGTGGCCCTAAATCAGTCCATTCATTTACTTTTTTCCTTAATCCAAAAAACAAAGGGGAATGAATTCTGCACTATCTGGATGTGCAGAGACAACTTAGATTCTATTTGGACAGGACCAAGCCTCTCAGAAAATTTGAACAGCTGCTAGTTGGCTTTGCTGCAGGGGCAGAGGGGAAGGCCATTTCAAAGCAAACCATTTCCAAATAGATAGCCCATTGCATTCATTTCTGCTACAAACACCATGGAAAACCTCCCCCAAAGGGGATAAGATCACATTCCGCCAGGGCTGCCTCTACCTCTGAGGCATTTGTCAGAGGAGTCCCTACCAGGGATATCCTAGAAGCTGCTACCTGGAACTCTGTACATACCTTCACCAAGCATTACCACATGCCTATTTTTTCTAAACCAGAGCTGGTGTTGCCACTGCGGTCTTGCAGGGCTTAATAGCTTGCCCTAATGCTCTTTAACTTCCTCCTCCTCCCTTCCTTAGCTTTGGGAATCTACCCAAATGTAATGACTGTAACAGTGAAACATGAAGAACATAGTACAGTTGTGTACACTTACCATAAATGTAGATGTTAGAGTGTATTCACTGTTGCAGTCCTGGTTACCCTCTCTCCAGCCCCCTGACTTCTCTTGGCTCTACCTTTCCTTTTTGTTGGTATATTTATTTATTTATTTTTTCTTGTGTATTTTCTTTTTGATGGGAGTGTACCATACCATATAATTGCTCCCTATTGTGGAGGCACCTGACATCTGGGGCAAGAAAAACTGATGTAATGGTGTCGGTTGCATGTTTTATACCCCTGATGACCTGATGTCATGGAAGAAGCGACAGTATCCGATGCAGAAATCCGAAGACTCTAGTATTCAGGCCGGCTGAGGGCTACCTGCAGGCAGATAACCCAAATGTGATGACTGCAACAGTGAATACACTCGAACATCTACATTTATGGTAAGAGTACACAACTGTACTTTGTGGGCAGGGAGTATAACTTATACTTTATTTTATTTATTTTTGAAAAGGAAATGAGAATTTCAGCTTTGGAGCACTGACGGATAGGATTAGACTAGGGAGTTATATTGTAGATGTTTGATAAAAAGGAGTACAATGCCACAAGTTTTTTTTTGTGAAGTCTGTCTGACCTTATAATGTTATAGCCAGGAGGGAAAAATTCAGAGTCTTTTATGTGTGGTTTGAGCCAGGTTTCAGTTGCGGCAATACTATCATGTGGATTGTGAGAGATCCAGGCATGAAAGTCAATGATTTTATTACAAATACTCTGGAAATTCAGGGTAACAACATTTAGGATCTTATTATTATTTTAAAATCACTGTCTCACTTTTTCCAGGTGATGGATGTATGAAATGCTTTACTACAGGCAAGTCTTCACTCCAAGCAAAAACTATTAAAGCTGAAGACATGTACATAGTCATATATGGTGAATAAAGTATGTGCTTCTCTGCACTACATGATGTGAGCAAATATAATATCAGAGTAGAAAAGCAAAGCAGTCAGCCTCCAGTAATAAAAAAGTAAGTTTGCAGGTCTTGCAATAACAACCCTAGTAATTTTGAACTATGTAAATGCATTAAAATGACAACCTTTCTAGACATTTTAAGCAACTGGCAAGCCCCCAGAGGTTCCTAAATAAAAAGATAGCGTCCCTGCAATATAAGGAAAAGCTTTTAGTTTTATCCTTTTACTTGGTTTCTTGTAGGCTATTGCATGGCAATCTCTGCCTTGCATTCTCCACCATTAGGGACCCCATCTACTTTGATATCCTGTATCTTAGAAGTCATATAGATCCACAAATACTATAACTGTACACTTAAATCTTTGGAAGACATACGTAAAATATGCTGGCGAGGCAAATTTATTACCTAACTCTTACTCCACTTCTGTAACAAACTTCCTTTGTAAGTAAGAGTGACACCCTAGCATCTTTCAAATTAATCCTGAATGATTAGATGGGTATCAATAAATGTAATTGGGGACTGACCTGTTTTGCCTTCTTTTAGAGTACAGCATGAGGGTGGGTATTTGCAAGGTTTAGATGTTATTGTGACTATCCAGATACCATATTAAATGCATTAATACTGCAAATAATTTGAGATAACATAAACAAGGTATATGAGACAGTGTCAAACTCAAGAGCTACACATGCTGAAGTGCACAGTTGGGTAGAAATTCGTGTTCAACCTAAGAAAAATTTTCCTTTTCATATTTTATGCTCTGAAATAAAATACAGGTGAGTCACAACACAGACATATTAAACCAAATGCATCTGCTAAAAACTGTGTTTTCATTTAACCATTGACCAATAAATAAAAGTACAAATAACTCAGCACTGCAGCTCAGGAAAAGTTAGGAGAAAAGAATTGTTTGAGCCTGATTTGTCATTGTAAAACCTTTTGACTTTGCAAGTTCATTGAAATGTCAGAAGTATAAGCAATATAGAATGTGACGATTTAAAATATTGGTTCAGTTAAACTTAACAGCTCTGTGTAAAAAGATAAAAAGGCTAATAGAAACAGATTGAATCCAACGTAAAGGATGCCAGTGTAACAGACTTGAATGAAAGTAACAAGTCAATTTGCATATCTACAAAGGATAATTATGTAGTCATGCACAGTAAAATTACATATAACATGCGAGAAATTTAACCATTTTATAGGAGTTCGTAGACGGTCTAATGGAACTGATAGGATGTATCAAAAAAGTATAACAAAACATGTATGCAAAATGTTTCTGAAGTACAACAGAGTCAAGCTACAAGAATTTAGTAGTGAGAAAGAGTGTATCTTTGTATGTATATATTCTTTGGGAATGAGAGAAATGCAAAACCAGTGGTCTCTGTAAGAATAATCAACAAAAAAGTCAAAATTCTACAGGACTGACATGCCTTGAGTTCACATTATGTCTGATTTACTGAAATAACAGCCACAATTCTAAAAAACGAATGCAAAACATTAGCCAGCAAATCAAGAGATTTCATTAGTGGGGAAAGGCTGCTTTGAAGTAGAGACACGAGTAATTGAGAGAACAAGAGCCATTTTTCATATGTTGGAAGAAACATGATGTTTTCTTCAAAAGTCATCCTACTGCAAACTCTTATGACCTTATTGAGATGATTAGTTCTTCCATGGCTGCAATACAAAAAGACATAATATGACTTTCTTATTTCATCTGCTTTAGTGGAAAACAGAATTCTAAGCAGAAAAGTTTCAGACTTTACATACATAAAGCAGTATGTTTTATACAGTATACTGCAGTGATTGTAGATGTAACTATGCAATACACAATTTCACATTAAAATCAAAAGAGGTAATCAGTCTGAACAAATCGAAATAGCCTAATGAAACAGAAATGATCACATTGATTGAGAACATACAGAATAACTGAATGTAACCAGAAACTAATATAAACAAAGCAGGCATTAAAAATGGGAAAATAGGCAACTCAGACAAATTTATATTAACTCAGGTAACACCATTTTACTGCAATTGGCATGAATGTTCAAGAATGTGAAGTTAGGATTATTAAAACTTAAGCTGGCATTAGGTTTAAGGCAGACTATCAGAAGAGCTAGTGTAATTAAGAATGTTAATAAATGATAGAGAGAAAAAGACAATATGATAACAAAATTAATGGAAAAACATTTTGAATATACAGTTGTACCTGTTGGTATGTCAGGGAGAATAGCGGGTAGGAAGAATTAAATTACTTAAGTTTTGTGTGTCATAATAAGATTTGATATAACATTTTAAAACTTTGAATGCTTGTTTATTTACATTGGATATCTCTAGTAGAATGGGGTAACTTACTCCTTAGGCAACAGAATATTTAGATTCACTACACTTATTTTTACTTCTGGGGACAGAAACTAGTTTGCTTAGAGATGTTCTGGGGTCTTGTGATATTATTCTCCTTGTAATAATGTTAGACAAGAATGAGCCATCATGAGCATAAAGCAGCTTATGGGCAAAACATAGCTGAATGTTGGGGAGATGATGACAAGATTCAAGTCATCTTAGATTGTTTAAAGAAGCACAGTGACTGGAACTACCATGATGACCTATAACAACATGTTGCATTATATGCCTTCTCCAATTTATGATGTTGGGAAGGTTGTAATCCTGTCAGGAGATGAGCAGAATTGAAAAGGGATGGGAGAAGGACTGAATTTGTAGTTGACCGGCAAGCAGTGTGACTGAGAAATGATGCGGCCTTATACAACTTGAAACTCAGAATTTTGTTGGTCCTGCCAGCCATATTAAGTATGTGTATAATGAATTTGAGATGGTTGTCTAGGATACAGCCTAAAATGTAGCAGATGTAGCCTCCTCATTTAGTGATCAGTCAAGCAAAGTGATACCAAGTAATTTTTGGGAAGGGTATGTATATAGTACTTGGGTAGACAAGACCAATAGGATGACCTACTTGGAGAACTGAGCTTAAACAAATGGACAGGGCTAGGAAGGCAGTGTTTCCAATTTGAGTGTAGCCATATTCTTGCTGGACATGAGGAGGAGCTACCTGATTGAGACAGAGAACAGATGTAACAGATTCTTATAGTTGGTATACAAAGTAAAACAACAGAGATATTCAGCATGGAATGGTACAAGTAAAACAGTAGGGATTGGGGGACAGCTCCTGTGGGTCTGTGTGTACATGTGTGAGAGGAAGCACTATTACAAAGAACATGCTGAATGCACTTCTCTGAGAAACTGTCTTCTTTTATATTGTGTTTGTGTTCAGGAAAAGCTGAGGGAGACTTAGATTTAGAATTGTGTGTATGGGATGCAAAACTAGGGAATCCATAAGAGGAGTGGGACAGAGAGGGCTTTGCTTTCTGCAGGCAAATAATGCATTCAGATGCTTGACCCACAAATGATGGAATAAGTGGTAGTGCTTAATGTAATCAGCTTCTCTGTAGGTTACCACTATTCTGAAGACTTCTTTTATGAATTAAACTAAATTGCCATCAGTTTTTTAGATGGACATTTGTATTTATCAGCTTAGTTGTGATTACATTAATATTTTTCATTGTTCTCTACTACAGTTCCGATCTTCAGATTTCCTTATCCCTTTCACAAGAAGGTACGTTGCTGAATTGTTCTGTTAAATTGATGCCTGTCATATGTGCCTGTACTGAATGCTTAATAAGCAGCAATTTTATCTGGAAATGAACTTTCATGCCTGAGAAAACAATAGTGAATGTCATAAAAATGAGACAGTTTGAAAGCATATCTACCATTTCTTTGATAAATGATACATGGATAATAGGTAATTATATGGTTTATATTAAAACAGCCAGTTTTGAAATTGTTCCTCAGAAACAGCTGCCATTCATGGTTTATTTTGAAGAAGTGCTCTTCTAACCAGGATGCCTGTAGTCAGAACCTTGCTTGCTTGCTGGAGAGACAAGAGTCATAGCTTTTAATGTAAGCTTCACTTGTAACCTAACTGCTTTATCTCTTTTCTGTTCAGTGATGTTTATCTCTTTCTTTCCAAGGTAGCTGCTCTACATTTCCTGCACAGTTATGTTTGCACAGTTCTTTCCCCCGAAAAATGCAAGCATTTATATCTGTACCAGATAGTTAGTAAATTCTAATGCAATGTTTATGATTGGTAAAATGCATTTCTTTTAGTAACTTTTATTTACTAAAGTCAGGACTTAAACTCTAGGTTGAACAGTTGAAGTGAAGGCAGGTACCTAGGTGCAATGAGCAGCACTGATTCAGGAGCTGAGCGTAGACTGAATCTGAAGTTTGTGTGAAGTGAAGGCAGGTACTTAGATGCAGCAGCTAAGCATGGACTGAATCTGAAGTTTGTGTGAAGTCAAGGCAGGTACCTAGATGCAGCAGCTGAGTACGGACTGAATCTGAAGTTAGTATGAAGTGAAGGCAGGTACCTAGGTGCAGCATCTGAGCACGGACTGAATCTGAAGTTAGTATGAAGTGAAGGCAGGTACCTAGGTGCAGCATCTGAGTACGGACTGAATCTGAAGTTAGTATGAAGTGAAGGCAGGTACCTAAGTGCAGAAGCTGAGCACGGACTGAATCTCGAGTTTGTTTGAAGTGAAGGCAGGTACCTAGATGCAGCAGCTAAGCATGGACTGAATCTGAAGTTTGTGTGAAGTGAAGGAAGGTACCTAGGTGCAGCATCTGAGTACGGACTGAATCTGAAGTTAGTATGAAGTGAAGGCAGGTACCTAGGTGCAGAAGCTGAGCACGGACTGAATGTGAAGTTTGTGTGAAGTGAAGGCAGGTACCTAGGTGCAGCATCTGAGTACGGACTGAATCTGAAGTTAGTATGAAGTGAAGGCAGGTACCTAGGTGCAGCATCTGAGTACGGACTGAATCTGAAGTTAGTATGAAGTGAAGGCAGGTACCTAGGTGCAGAAGCTGAGCATAGACTGACTCTCAAGTTTGTTTGAAGTGAAGGCAGGTACCTTTGTGCAGCAGCTGAGTATGGACTGAATCTGAAGTTTGTGTGAAGTGAAGGCAGGTACCTTTGTGCAGCAGCTGAGCATGGACTGAATCAGAGGTTTGTGTGAAGTGAAGGCAGGTACCTAGGTGCAACAGCTGAGCACGGACTGAATCTCAAGTTTGTGTGAAGTGAAGGCAGGTACCTAGGTGCAGCAGCTGAGCATGGACTGAGTCTGAAGTTTGTGTGAAGTGAAGGACAGGTACCTAGGAGCAGCAGCTGAGCACGGACTGAATTTCAAGTTTGTGTGAAGTGAAGGCAGGTACCTAGGAGCAGCAGCTGAGCATGGACTGAGTCTGAAGTTTGTGTGAAGTGAAGGCAGGTACCTAGGAGCAGCAGCTGAGCATGGACTGAGTCTGAAGTTTGTGTGAAGTGAAGGCAGGTACCTAGGAGCAGCAGCTGAGCATGGACTGAATCAGAGGTTTGTGTGAAGTGAAGGCAGGTACCAAGGAGCAGCAGCTGAGCATTGACTGAGTCTGAAGTTTGTGTGAAGTGAAGGCAGGTACCTAGGAGCAGCAGCTGAGCATGGACTGAATCTCAAGTTTGTGTGAAGTGAAGGCAGGTACCTAGGAGCAGCAGCTGAGCATGGACTGAATCTCAAGTTTGTGTGAAGTGAAGGCAGGTACCTAGGAGCAGCAGCTGAGCATGGACTGAGTCTGAAGTTTGTGTGAAGTGAAGGCAGGTACCTAGGAGCAGCAGCTGAGCATGGACTGAGTCTGAAGTTTGTGTGAAGTGAAGGCAGGTACCTAGGTGCAGCATCTGAGTACGGACTGAATCTGAAGTTAGTATGAAGTGAAGGCAGGTACCTAGGTGCAGAAGCTGAGCATAGACTGACTCTCAAGTTTGTTTGAAGTGAAGGCAGGTACCTTTGTGCAGCAGCTGAGTATGGACTGAATCTGAAGTTTGTGTGAAGTGAAGGCAGGTACCTTTGTGCAGCAGCTGAGCATGGACTGAATCAGAGGTTTGTGTGAAGTGAAGGCAGGTACCTAGGTACAACAGCTGAGCATGGACTGAATCAGAAGTTTGTGTGAAGTGAAGGCAGGTACCTAGGTGCAACAGCTGAGCACGGACTGAATCTCAAGTTTGTGTGAAGTGAAGGCAGGTACCTAGGTGCAGCATCTGAGTACGGACTGAATCTGAAGTTAGTATGAAGTGAAGGCAGGTACCTAGGTGCAGCATCTGAGTACGGACTGAATCTGAAGTTTGTGTGAAGTGAAGGCAGGTACCTAGGAGCAGCAGCTGAGCATGGACTGAATCTCAAGTTTGTGTGAAGTGAAGGCAGGTACCTAGGAGCAGCAGCTGAGCATGGACTGAGTCTGAAGTTTGTGTGAAGTGAAGGCAGGTACCTAGGAGCAGCAGCTGAGCATGGACTGAGTCTGAAGTTTGTGTGAAATGAAGGCAGGTACCTAGGAGCAGCAGCTGAGCATTGACTGAATCTCAAATTTGTTTGAAGTGACGGCAGATACCTAGGAGCAGCAGCTGAGCATGGACTGAGTCTGAAGTTTGTGTGAAATGAAGGCAGGTACCTAGGTGCAGCATCTGAGTACGGACTGAATCTGAAGTTAGTATGAAGTGAAGGCAGGTACCTAGGTGCAGCATCTGAGTACGGACTGAATCTGAAGTTAGTATGAAGTGAAGGCAGGTACCTAGGTGCAGAAGCTGAGCATAGACTGACTCTCAAGTTTGTTTGAAGTGAAGGCAGGTACCTTTGTGCAGCAGCTGAGTATGGACTGAATCTGAAGTTTGTGTGAAGTGAAGGCAGGTACCTTTGTGCAGCAGCTGAGCATGGACTGAATCAGAGGTTTGTGTGAAGTGAAGGCAGGTACCTAGGTGCAACAGCTGAGCACGGACTGAATCAGAAGTTTGTGTGAAGTGAAGGCAGGTACCTAGGTGCAACAGCTGAGCACGGACTGAATCTCAAGTTTGTGTGAAGTGAAGGCAGGTACCTAGGTGCAGCATCTGAGTATGGACTGAATCTGAAGTTAGTTTGAAGTGACGGCAGATACCTAGGAGCAGCAGCTGAGCATGGACTGAGTCTGAAGTTTGTGTGAAATGAAGGCAGGTACCTAGGTGCAGCAGCTGAGCATGGACTGAATCTGAAGTTTGTGTGAAGTGAAGGCAGGTACCTAGGAGCAGCAGCTGAGCATGGACTGAATCTCAAGTTTGTGTGAAGTGAAGGCAGGTACCTAGGAGCAGCAGCTGAGCATGGACTGAGTCTGAAGTTTGTGTGAAGTGAAGGCAGGTACCTAGGAGCAGCAGCTGAGCATGGACTGAGTCTGAAGTTTGTGTGAAATGAAGGCAGGTACCTAGGAGCAGCAGCTGAGCATTGACTGAATCTCAAATTTGTTTGAAGTGACGGCAGATACCTAGGAGCAGCAGCTGAGCATGGACTGAGTCTGAAGTTTGTGTGAAATGAAGGCAGGTACCTAGGTGCAGCATCTGAGTACGGACTGAATCTGAAGTTAGTATGAAGTGAATTCAGGTACCTAGGTGCAGCATCTGAGTACGGACTGAATCTGAAGTTAGTATGAAGTGAAGGCAGGTACCTAGGTGCAGAAGCTGAGCATAGACTGACTCTCAAGTTTGTTTGAAGTGAAGGCAGGTACCTTTGTGCAGCAGCTGAGTATGGACTGAATCTGAAGTTTGTGTGAAGTGAAGGCAGGTACCTTTGTGCAGCAGCTGAGCATGGACTGAATCAGAGGTTTGTGTGAAGTGAAGGCAGGTACCTAGGTGCAACAGCTGAGCACGGACTGAATCAGAAGTTTGTGTGAAGTGAAGGCAGGTACCTAGGTGCAACAGCTGAGCACGGACTGAATCTCAAGTTTGTGTGAAGTGAAGGCAGGTACCTAGGTGCAGCATCTGAGTACGGACTGAATCTGAAGTTAGTATGAAGTGAAGGCAGGTACCTAGGTGCAGCATCTGAGTACGGACTGAATCTGAAGTTAGTATGAAGTGAAGGCAGGTACCTAGGTGCAGAAGCTGAGCATAGACTGACTCTCAAGTTTGTTTGAAGTGAAGGCAGGTACCTTTGTGCAGCAGCTGAGTATGGACTGAATCTGAAGTTTGTGTGAAGTGAAGGCAGGTACCTTTGTGCAGCAGCTGAGCATGGACTGAATCAGAGGTTTGTGTGAAGTGAAGGCAGGTACCTAGGTGCAACAGCTGAGCACGGACTGAATCTCAAGTTTGTGTGAAGTGAAGGCAGGTACCTAGGTGCAGCAGCTGAGCACGGACTGAATCGCAAGATTGTTTGAAGTTAAGGCAGGTACCTAGGTGCAGCAGCTGAGCATGGACTGAGTCTGAAGTTTGTGTGAAATGAAGGCAGGTACCTAGGAGCAGCAGCTGAGCATGGACTGAATCTCAAGTTTGTATGAAGTGACGGCAGATACCTAGGAGCAGCAGCTGAGCATGGACTGAGTCTGAAGTTTGTGTGAAATGAAGGCAGGTACCTAGGTGCAGCATCTGAGTACGGACTGAATCTGAAGTTAGTATGAAGTGAAGGCAGGTACCTAGGTGCAGAAGCTGAGCACGGACTGAATCTGAAGTTTGTGTGAAGTGAAGGCAGGTACCTAGGTGCAGCATCTGAGTACGGACTGAATCTGAAGTTAGTATGAAGTGAAGGCAGGTACCTAGGTGCAGAAGCTGAGCATAGACTGACTCTCAAGTTTGTTTGAAGTGAAGGCAGGTACCTTTGTGCAGCAGCTGAGTATGGACTGAATCTGAAGTTTGTGTGAAGTGAAGGCAGGTACCTTTGTGCAGCAGCTGAGCATGGACTGAATCAGAGGTTTGTGTGAAGTGAAGGCAGGTACCTAGGTGCAACAGCTGAGCACGGACTGAATCTCAAGTTTGTGTGAAGTGAAGGCAGGTACCTAGGTGCAGCAGCTGAGCATGGACTAAGTCTGAAGCTTGTGTAAAATGAAGGCAGGTACCTAGGAGCAGCAGCTGAGCATGGACTGAGTCTGAAGTTTGTGTGAAGTGAAGGCAGGTACCTAGGAGCAGCAGCTGAGCATGGACTGAATCTCAAGTTTGTGTGAAGTGAAGGCAGGTACCTAGGAGCAGCAGCTGAGCATGGACTGAGTCTGAAGTTTGTGTGAAGTGAAGGCAGGTACCTAGGAGCAGCAGCTGAGCATGGACTGAGTCTGAAGTTTGTGTGAAATGAAGGCAGGTACCTAGGAGCAGCAGCTGAGCATTGACTGAATCTCAAATTTGTTTGAAGTGACGGCAGATACCTAGGAGCAGCAGCTGAGCATGGACTGAGTCTGAAGTTTGTGTGAAATGAAGGCAGGTACCTAGGTGCAGCAGCTGAGCATGGACTGAATCTGAAGTTTGTGTGAAGTGAAGGCAGGTACCTAGGAGCAGCAGCTGAGCACGGACTGAATCAGAGGTTTGTGTGAAGTGAAGGCAGGTACCTAGGCACAGCACCTGAGCATGGACTGAATCTCAAGTTTGTTTGAAGTGAAGGCAGGTACCTAGGTACAACAGCTGAGCATAGACTGAATCTCAAATTTGTGTGAAGAAGAGGCCGGTACCGAGGTGCAGCAGCTGAGCATGGACTGAATCTCAAATTTGTTTGAAGTGACGGCAGGTACTTAGGTGCAGCACCTGAGCATTGACTGAATTTCAAGTTTGTGCGAAGTGAAGGCAGGTACCTAGATGCCGCAGCTGAGCACAGACTGAATCAGAAGTTTGTGTGAAGTGAAGGCAGGTACCTAGGTGCAGCAGCTGAGCACGGACTGAATCTGAAGTTTGTGTGAAGTGAAGGCAGGTACCTAGGTGCAGCAGCTGAGTATGGACTGAATCTGAAGTTTGTGTGAAGTGTAGGCAGGTACCTAGGTGCAGCAGCTGAGTATGGACTGAATCTGAAGTTTGTGTGCAGTGTAGGCCGGTACATAGGTGCAGCAGATGTGCATGGACTGAATTTGAAGGTTGTGTGAAGTGAAAACAGGTACGTAGGTGCAGCAGCTGAGCATTGACTGAATCTGAACTTTGTTTCAAGGTTCCCAGTGTTATGCTAGCTGAGTTGCATATGTCTTAGAATAAGATAGCTGCTGATTATTTGCTTCAGTGCTTTAGGACTGTGACTGATGGACACTGGCCTTTACAGTTTTATGTAAAGTAAACTACTGTAGTGCTGTTGTATTATACATGTACAGCTTATAATAGAGGGCTGAATTCTCATGATAAATGCTGGCATTTCTAGCACTCTAATGCTTGTTATGCTCACTGTGTTTAGTTCTGCCCATAACTTAATTAAGCACAAAAAACAGAATGGTAAACGGACAAACTCCTTCAATATTTATTAAGTGAAGTGGTTTTCATTTGGATAAATGCCCAAACTTCTTCAGACAATACAACTAAACCAAGCACCAATTCTTTAAATATCCCACCTCATTCCCCAAAACAAGAAATGACATAATTTTGAAGTCATAAGACATGCATCCTACTTATAGCTTCCATATTAAAATACTATTTAACACTGTTATCAACCACTACTAACCATAAGCATAAAAACAACCATAAATTTAATGCACAGCATAATACCAAAACATACTACATTAAAATAACTATACATTATGCATTATGAAATTGCTGATGCCCTCAACTGACCAAAAAATCATTAATAATACTACAGGGCTAACATAAAAACTTGAAACAATTACTTTATATAATTAATAGCCTAACCTTTGACTGCCATAAGAATAAGCTGGATTGATGCATACTGGCATTTTACCTTGCCAGCCCTTTTAGTTTTAAAATACTGTCAATTGCACAATAGCCATTGAGCCCTGGCCACACATAAGAATATAATCTTAACTGCCACATTAATTCAGCCTTTTCTAGCCGAAGCGACTCAGGTCACCCTCTAACTTGTTCACTCACCTTCTGTATGACACAGAATTGAAACTGATGATCATTATAATCATGTATATGCTTAGCTCGTGCATTTGTCATATTCATTTTTCTGATAGCATATAAATACTCATAGGCTCTCTCCTTAAACTTTCTAGTAGTTTTGCTTATATAATAGGCTGTACAATGTTTGCACATTGCTAAGTACACCACATTTTTCGTATTGCAATTATATTTCCCCAACAAGTCATATTTTTGACCATTTATTTCAAAAGATTGACATTGGTGCATAACATAACAGTAATTACACATACCACATTTTACCATCCTACCCTGCTTATGAGGTCCACTTAATAATTTCCATTAAACTTTTCAAATTCATACATCTCCTAGCAACCATTTTAAACCCTTCACCCACCTTATGCTTAATTTGTACATCCTTGTCAATCACTACCCAATTTTTTATCATTATATTCTTGATTTCATAAAAATGTGTACTAAAAGTTGTAATAAAGAAGGTAGTGCTTTCCAAGGATTCATCTCTCCTTTGGATTTCAAGCTGGTCACTTAACTGATTAAGGATTGGTGGAAAATATCCAGTAGTTCTTTTACCCCTAACCTCCATCAGTAATTCATGGAGCAATTCCTCCGGGTAACCTCTTCCTCTAAACCTGGTTATTAACTCTTCACATTCAGCATCAAAGTCTTCATTCAAGCTAACCATCCTTGCAGCATGGACAAACTGTCCTTGTACCACTGCTCTTTTATTAACTGAAGGATGCAAACTTGTAAAATGCAAAAAGGAGTTAGAGTATGTTGGCTTCCTGGAAATGTTTGCTAAGAACCTTTTGATAACCCTATCCTTTCTCAAATTGATATCTAAATAGTTCATTTCCTGATCATCTATTTGATGGGTACATTTTAAATAAGATGTCGTCCCATTAATGTATACTAGGAACTGGTCTAGTATCTTCTTGTTACCATTCTATAATATAAAAGTATCATCCAGGTAACGCAAATACAGTGTTATATGTTCCGTGTAACTATTCTCTTAATACGTAATGTTTCTCCCAGACTGCCATCAAAAGATTTGCAAATACAGTGCCACACGGTGACCCCATGGCAACCCCCACCTTTTGGAGATAATATTTGTTGTCAAACATAATAAAGTTATTAAACAGCGCTATATCAAATAAATCCGCATAAAGATTAATTTCTGTTTGTAATACCCCCTGCTGATGCAGATATTCTTCTATATGTTGAATGCCTTCCTGCTGCGGGATAATGGAAAAATAAATCTTGATATTCACTGTGCAAAACAGCACCTCATCTGTATATGCTGTAGTATTAATTATCTCCAGAAAGTGCCAGCAGTCTTTACATATTTGGGACTCATTAATTAAATAGTTTTTCAACTTACAATCCAAAAACGTGGCACAAGCATAAGTAATAGAATTGTGCCCATCCATGATGGGCCAGAAAGGGAGGTTGCCAACATCTTTGTGAATTTTTGGGGCTCCCAAAATAACATGGATGGTGGGGGATATCATATTCAAATAATTATATACATCAATGTCTGTCCTATTTTCTACAGACATGTCATTATTAGTGACTTCATCATAAGAAGTAGTTTCAAATATCCTTGTCAAATTGTCCACCTTTTGTTGCCCTGCATTAGACAATAAATACCTAACATCCAACTCGCACGTTTTTTCATATAGACTTAAAACTGGATGGAGACGGGAGTTGAATCTGCTACTAATATAAAACTCCTTATTAATCATGCTCAGATTATTTGTTCATGTCTAAAAATAATCCTAAAATTCAGTTTTCTTAAAAACATTTTTATATCAATTAATACATCAGCTAAATTAGATCCTCGAGCTAGAACAAATTTGAGTCCCTTACTCAAAAGATTCACCATCCCCTCATCAATTACTGAACTGGAAAAATTATAAACCTTGAAATCCTTAGTTGCATTCAGTACTACTGTAGGTACCGAATTTAAAACCATACAACCTTCTTCATATACATTAGTAACAAGTTCATCATTCAACAAATCATCAGTCAAAAAATGTTCCTCCTGGATTCGCCTCCCCCGCCCCGAAACCCTCCCCCCGTAGGATTCCTCTAGTTCCTCCTGGATGGTGTGTAAAAATACCGATTGTTAAATTAATGATAGTTATTATTGCTGTTATTACTAGTGTCAGAGTTATTGTTATTATGATTTCGAATCCGTTCCAACCTCCTTAATGGGGGGTGTTCCTGATCCTAATTATCTGCCATCTGATGCAGCTCCTGTGAATTGATTACCTCCATATCAGGATACTGTTCCCCTAACCCATTATCGGAAATGGTTACACCAGAGGCCAGAGTGCGTTACCTCCCCCAGGTGATTTTGGATAAGCTTGCCCTGAACTGTACTGAAACCTTTCCCTGGCAGGCTTTTTATGCTTCCATTGCTTTAGATCCATCATTATTTTTTCACTACTTGCATATATCCACTGATGTTCAGTTTATATCTCTTATACTCATTGTCCACTTGAAACTGATTTTCAAGCTCATTACATTCCCTTAACAACTCATCAGCTTCTTTGTTATTAAATAGCTCCAGACCATGCCGGTCAAACATAAGGATCAGTTCATTGTTGAAAGCGGAATGTTCAGTCAGCCCTGCAGGATACTGCCATACTCTCAGGCCTTTTGACACTACCCGGTTGATAATGCAGTCTTTTAAATAAATATTGTCAAGCTGCAATTTCTTTTTGTTTTTTTGTGCTTAGTTTGTTTTTTTAGTTTTTATTGGTTTATAGTCTGCTCTGAAGTTGCTAACGTTTGGACCAGATTTATTAATGCTATTAATTGGACACTGAAATGGGTTTACTTGAAGTTACTAATGACAAATGTTGGCAGTTTAAGTTAAAATCATCTGGATTTAGAGTAAATGTTACTGATTTTTTTTTTGGGGGGGAGCAGGGTGTTAGGAGTATAATTTTTATAAAACTTGTTTTTATTGGCCATGCAAATGGATAGACGTGACTGCTTCACCGGAGTATTTTTTTAAATACAGCTGATAGTTCTAAGTAATTATTCGTAATGTTTGCATTTTGTTTGCATACTAAACCAAATGTGTGATGATCTTTTTGGTTTGCACTAAAGCTCATTTTATAAAAAGAAAAAAAATGTGCTGCAGGTTATAAAACATGGTCACTCTGTAATATACATTTGTGCTTAGGTGTTTTGTGCATGTATAACACCAACTTCTGGAGATACAACTAATTTAGTAAAGTAGTGGTACTGGAGAACCCTGGGTGGCCGCGGTGGTGCAGCGGTTACCGTTGGCACCTCACAGCAAGAGGCTCGCCAGTTCGATCCTTGGCTGGGTGTCTTCTGTGTGGAGTCTGCATGTCCTCCCTGTGGTTGCGTGGGTTTCCTTTGGGTGCTCAGGTTTCCTCCCACATCCCAAAGACATGCTGTAGGTGGATTGGACACTCTAAATTGGCCCTAGGTTTGAGTGCGTGTGTGTGTTTCTTCTGTGGAAGGTTGAGTGCCGGGCTGGCAACTCGACACCTTAAAACTCCACTGTCAATCATAAGCAGACAGGTGATCCACTGTGGTGACCCCTAACTGAGAAAAGCCAGAAGAAGAAGTGGTACTGGAGAACCCTATGTATATGCTAAAGGGTCAGGGTGCACCTTCATCCAAATATCTTAGGTTAAGATACTGGACAGAGAACAATTAAACTATAAGGATACATAACCAAACCAAGGAAATCATATAGTAAGGCAGAGCTCCTACATTTGGGAGTGCAGGAGAATGCAGCACTCCTCCAAAAATGAACTTACATTTAATTGCATTTATTTATTTATTGACATTTGATTGCAAGGAAAGTCTGACTGGATAGGTGCTCATTTTCTGAGGAGGCCCAGGGAGAAAAGCTCTAGTGTATGACAAAACCATTTTAAGAACAAATATAAAAATATCTACAGTATAAATAATTATACCAAATTAGACATAATGTAAATATTTCACAATAACTATAAGAATCATCCAGAGGGCGACTGGGCAGAGAGTTTAGAACATGTGTATGGCTCCCAACAAAATATGCAGCAAAGTCTAGAAAATTTAGGATTTTTGCTTAAAAGTATTTGCATAGGTATTTTTATACCTCAAGCAGACCAAAGAATATTTTCTCAGCTAGATGGCAAATGTTGGAGGTGTCTTAGGGAAGAAAGAGGTACCTGGGAAAATATGTTGTGGGAGTGTAATGAGTTGGCAGATTTTAAACATTTCCTTCAGGGTACTTGGTTAGAAATATTGGGTGAGAAAATCAGTGTAACTAAGGAAATGATTTTTTGAGCTGCAATACAAGATCTGAATTACCTAGACATAGTAAGGCATTGTTATGTTTAATTATGGTAGCTGTCAGAAAAGCAATTAATAGAAAATGCAAATCATAGTCTAAAACAGCTGTATTTGAAGTAGTGAATATTGTAATGGAGATACAGGAACTGTAAGTGAAATCTTTAGAAAAGGGTAGGAGCAATTTAAATAGGAGAAAATGGAAACTGTGGGAACAGCACATGGAGAATAATGTTTTGGAGAAATAGTGAGGTTTAATAGGAAGACACGAACTGAAAAATGTATGTAATGTTAGAGTGATGATGATTATATAAAAGAATGTATGTGATGTATAATATAACTGTGAAGAAGTTAACATAATTTGTTTTCTTTTATATAAATATGTTTGCCAATATCTTAAGTGATAAGGAAATGTTAAAAAATAAACATATTGTGAAAACATTGGGTAAAAATCAATACAACTTATATGATAATGATTTAATATTTAAAGAAATATTATCCAGTTTATGGAAAAAGTAAAGGTAAGTAAGTGTAATACAAACAAGAATTCCAATATGAAGTGAGAGAAAAACAGGCTTATGGCATATTTAGAGAGTCGGAGAGAGAAATTGATTGAAGGAAGTAAGTGAATAAGGGAGAGTACGGTATGACTAGGTAATTATTCATATTTAGGGATATAGTTTATCTTGAGGTTGAGCAAGAACATAGTCAAATTTTGGCTAGAAAGTCTTTCAGAATGGATTCCGGTGTGTAGCTCGCAAGACATTTGCCTGCGAGCTACATCGCCAAAACCAAACGGCTGCATCAGCACTTTGCCGTAGTGCAAAGTGTCTGAAAAGCATAGCCGCTGCAACTATACTCTATGGATGGGCAGCTGCAGCCGTATGGGCTGTGTAACACATTCCTTCTTCTCGTGCAAGGAATGCATTTATTTAATTATTTATTTATTTTGTTGTCAGTCTGAATGGTTTGTGACCATCCGCTAGGTGGCAGTAAGTTTGTGTGCAATCACCTTGACATATTCAGGCAGGTATATTCAACTAGTCCCGTTACTTATTTCCTTCCTGATCCCATTGTAACTGCAATAGTCCTGGAAACCAGCTTAAATATCCAGTAAAATGTAGTGCATTTTCCATACACTTCAGTCCCTGTCACCATGAGTAGTGCTTTTCAATTTTTCAAGCAGTGGTGCAGTGTGTTCTTAACAAAAGTGAATGTGCCACGGTCCTGTTTTACTCCTTGAAACAGTTTCAAATACAAGAGCAAAGGGTGGGTTGAGAAAACCAGAACTTGGTCTTTGTCTTACAGATCATTTGCAGATGATAGAAAGGTCTTATAAATGTAACTTTTTAAACAATCTGAAACTACTTCATGAATATAAAGGGCAAACCTTTTTCCCTAAATTTGTACCTTAGTGACTACTTCAGTCTAGCCATATGAACTGCCATCGTTTGTTCTAGCTTTAAAAACTATAAAAATTCATTATTGCCTCCAAGAAGCAGCCAGGTACAATTGACAGGTTCTCTGTAATTTAGCAGCAGTCTCATTTTAATATAACTTTTCTAAGTCTTTTTCTTGTGTAAATATTAGATCATGACTAATTCCTGTAACAATTATAGTTTATTCTCTCCATATTTGATTGAATTAGTAAACATTTGTAGTCATTTTTTAACTAGTCTGTTTGCTGGCGAATACATTAATGTTTGTTTGCTGTTTGGTAGTCTAAAGTTATGGTCTCTGTCTATGGTGAGGGCTGCTTTCAGAGAAGAAGCATCCAGCCTGACCTGCTGTGCAGACTGCTTGCACAATTAAGCAAAGCTTCACACTTGTACACCCAGCTGACAAGGGCAGTGGAATAGTGGTTGTGGACAAACTTGCATATTCTGCTAACATTTTAGACATGCTATAATATGACAATACATGTATATGACTGCAGAAGTTTCAAGTACTGCGTTAATAAGGAGAATTAACTTTTACTTATATTATCTACTTATGACTAATCTCATTAACCTTGAACTGTTTAACTATTTCACAGTGGATTACCCCGTGATTCCTACTTTACGTACAATTGTTTCAGGGCATGGATGCCCTACTGAGCCACTCTGTATATATGTGGAGAAACAATTGCTACCTGTCTTAAATACTACTAACACTGTACTGAAGGATACCAAGCAGTTTTTAAATGAGTTATATTTATTGTCTAAAGATGTTGGTTTTAGCAGTGATATGTTGTTTGTCATGATGGAAGTTAATTCACTTTTCACCGTAACTCCTAATAATTTAGGGATAAAAACAAAATGAAAACTCCAGCAAAGCTAGAACTTCCACACAGCGACCTTCCAAACCTCTCGTATCAGAGGCACATAGGATATATGCAGATGATCCTTATGAACATCAGGTGTTTCAGCTAATTGACGATTCTGAATGCCCATGACTTGTTTCATCATTTTAATGGACAATTTCAGGCCAATAAAGCGAAACCCCACTAGCTGTGTTTCATCATTTTAATGGACAATTTCAGGCCAATAAAGCCAAACCCCACTAGCTGTGGATATGCATATTTTGGCCTTGTTATGAACTCATCAGCACAGCCCAAGCAGAGTGTTTGACTAAGCATTAGAAACTCAGGGCTTTTATACCCAGCTGATGTCCATTATCACTGGGGTCACTACAAAAATATCCCAAACAACAAACTAAAACAATGAGTGAGAAGGTCACTGTTATACCCCTCTGATGTCCATTATCATTGGGGTCAATGCAAAAATATCCCAAACAACAAACTAAAACAATGAGTGAGAAGGTCACTGAAAAAACAATCAATAAAAACAAAATAAAAACTCCAGCAAAGCTAGAACTTCCACAGAGCGACCTCCCAAACCTCTTGTATCAGAGGCACAGGATATATGCAAATGATCCTTATGAACATCAGGTGTTTCAGCTTATGCATATCCACAGCTAGTGGGGTTTGGCTTTATTGGCCTGAAATTGTCCATTAAAATGATGAAACACAGCTAGTAGGGTTTGGCTTTATTGGCCTGAAATTGTCCATTAAAATGATGAAACACAGCTAGTGGGGTTTGGCTTTATTGGCCTGAAATTGCCCATTAAAATGATGAAACAAGTCATGGGCATTCAGAATCGCCAATTAGCTGAAACACCTGATGTTCATAAGGATCATTTGCATATATCCTATGTGCCTCTGATACAAGAGGTTTGGGAGGTTGCTCTGTGGAAGTTCTGCCTTTGCTGGAGTTTTCATTTTGTTTTTACTGATTGATTTTTCAGTGACCTTCTTAATAATTTAGAGATAGAAAATGTTAGATCTTGTTTAACCAGTCGAAGTGCCTTTTCCATCAATAAGGTGATATTGGTTTGTACATCACTTGAACTCATTTTGTAAAATAATGTCTTTGTCTTTGTGACAAATTATTTTTTGCAGAAAGTTGGGGTGGTCATGAGTATGGCCTGTGCTAACTCATATGCGAATGTCATACTAGCGCAGTGGGAACTGGAGAAAGTTCTCACCGACAATCTTTTTAGACCACATATCCATTATTACGAACATTTTGTTGATGACGTTTTCGTGGTATGGGAAGGATAACAACAGAAATTGATAGATTTTGTTACGTTTCTGCATGGTGCTACTTCCTACCATACGTTTAGTGTCCAGATATGTAATGATAAGATTGATTTTTTTTAGATGTAACTATCCATAAGAATATGGCAAGTTAGATAAAAGCATCTTTAAGAAACCTTGTTAAAAGAACAGTCTGCTACATAAGACCAGCATACATCCCAGGCACATTCCTACGAATGTTTTAAAAGCTCAAGTACTTAGGGTCATGAGACTCCATAACAATGATGGGATGCTGGATAGAGCCATCAATTGTTTGAAGCAGGACTTTTTTGGTTAGAGGTAGAAAGAATGATAGAAAAGGTTTGCTTAACAAGATATACTAAAGCTAGTCCGTATTTTACAGACAAGGAGGAAATTGAGTCACAGATTAACTACCTGTAATGTTCTGTCTAGGGTACTACTTATTTTTTCAAATGATGTGAATTTGATTTGTGACATTATTAAGAAAAACTGGTCCATCCTCATGATACATGCTGACCTTAAGAAGAGTTTAGGGTAAGTAGCGAGATTTACATTTAGGAACAACAGAACGCTTAAACAGTACATCTGTTACAAACAACAACCTTCTGTTAGCAGGGTGCTCTCAGATAGCTAGGGAACATTTCTCTGTCAGTCTTGTAGAGACTGTAAATTTATATGGAGTGTGTTATATGTCAGACACCCTAAATCTGCTAAGATTATATAGAGTTTAATTTTTATGCAGATTGTAAAACTAGAAATCTGGTTTATCTGGCTCAGTGCACAGAACGTGAATGGTTTTATATTGGTAAAACAAACTGTACACTTAGAGGATTTTAGAACATTATAATGATATTAAGAATGTGAAAGGGAGTAGAGCTGTAGCCCAACATGTATCTGAAAAGTGTCATGATCATTCATTTAAATTTTTGGTTTTAGAATTGATTAATGACACTGTTAGGGAAGATGACATCTGTAATAAAACTGAATATAGTGAGCTGTAATGGATTGCAGACTTTAGGACAAATTGTAGTCCAGGTCTTAATAAGTATGTTTCTTTAAAACCTGTTTTGAAGAGGAGAGGCTTGATTCACTGATTTTGTTGGTTCCTAAGTGTGTCATGTGCATCATTTTATTTGATTCTATTGGTTGAGTATGCTTATAAATACCTTTATATATCTGTCTGGTTTGATTTGTTTGTTAATAGTCTGAATAAGTGGGATATCTGCAAAAGTGCTAACCTTTCACAATAAAAAGTTTTTTTGACCAGTGTGGACGCCTGTCATGCTCTCACAATTGACAAGTTCTCTGTAATTTAGCAGCAGTCTCATTGTAATGTAACTTCTCTAAGTCTTTTTCTTGTGTAAATATTAGACTGTGACTAATTCATGTAGCAGTTCTAGTTTATTTTCTCCAGTTTGATTGAATTAGTAGACACTTGCAGTCATTTTTTAACTAGTATGTTTGCTGGCCAATACATTAATGTTTGTTGTTTGATAGTCTTGTATTCAGACTGTCATTGGTTTCTAAAGTTATGGTTTCTGCCTATGGCATGAGGGCTGCATTCAGAGATGAAGCATCTAGCCTGACGTGCTGTGCAGACTGCTTGCACAGTGGATTGTTCTTTTTAAAGTAGCTTTGCATTATCAGTTTGCTTCCTGTAATACTGCTGGTTTCACAGTTACATAATGACATTGAACTTCTTGCTTAATGAAAATCAGCATATCCAGACAATTTGTTTTGTTGAAAGTTAGTATTGAATGAACTTATCTTTGTTTTAGATTTCCCTCTTCAAGGTGCCTGTGTTCTTCACTTCTTTTCTTTATTTCACTACTGTTAGTCTTGACGCAAAATGCCAACTGGTGCATTTCTCAAAAAAGATTGTACCTATCCTTTGTGTATTTATTTGTTCCTTTGTTGTCTGGGTGGGGACTAGTCCAAGAACATTTTCCAGTCAAGACCCGAGTCAGATGGCAGGAGAAATACACATGTATAAATATACTAAAATATGAAGCATACAGTGACATGAAACAATAAATTGTAATTATGTGTTATCTGTTAACAGTATACAGAAACATTAATATGTAAAATCAAAATAATATAATAATAATAATAATATGAAAGAGTGCTATAGATGCCATGTTTGCTCTGAGAGTGTTGATGGAGAAGTATAGAGAAGGTCAGAAGGAGTTGCATTGTGTCTTTTTGTATAATTAGAGAATGCATATGACAGGGTGCCTAGAGAGGAGTTGTGGTATTGTTTGAGGAAGTCTGGAATGGCAGAGAAGTATGTAAGAGTGGTACTGGATATGTATGAGGGTGGTATGACAGTGGTGAGGTCTGCAGTAGTAGTGATAGATGCATATAAGGTGGAGGTGGGATTACATCAAGGATCAGCTGTGAGCCCTTTTGTATTTGTAATGATGATGGACAGGTTGACAGAACATTAAACAGGAGTCCCCATGGACTATGATGTTTGCAGATGACATTGTGATCTGTAGTGAGAGTAGGGAACAGGTTGAGGAGACCCTGTAGAGGTTGAGATATTCTCTGGAGAGGAGAGGAATGAAGGTCAGCAGGACTAAGACAGAATATATGTGTGTGAATGAGAGGGAGGATAGAGGAATGGTGAGGATGCAGGGAGTAGAGTTGGTGAAGGTGGATGAGTTTAAGTACTTGGGATCAACAGTTCAGAGCAATGCAGAGTGTGGAATAGAGGTGAAGAAGAGATTATAAAAAGGGTGGAGCAGGTGGAGAAGAGTGTCAGGAGTGCTTTGTGACAGACTGGTACCAGTAAGACTGAAAGGGAAGGTCTACAAGAGGGTAGTAAGACCAGCTATGTTATATGGATTGGAGATGGTGGCATTGACAAAAAGGCAGGAGTCAGAGCTGGAGGTGGTACAGTTAAAGATGTTAAGATTTGCATTGGGTGTGACAAGGATAGACAGGATTATGAATCAGTATATTAGAGGGTCAGCTCAGGTTGGATGGTTTGGAGACAAAGCCAGAGAGGCGAGATTGTGTTGGTTTGGACATGTGCTGAGGAGGGATGCTGGGTATTTTGGGAAAAGGATGCTAAGGATGGAGCTGCCAGGTAAGAGGAAAAGAGGAAGGCCTAAGATAAGGTTTATGGATGTGGTGAGAGAGGACATGCAGGTGGTTGGTGTGACAGAGCAAGATGCGGAGGACAGGAAGAAATGGAAACAGATGATCTGCTTTGGTGACCCTTAACGGGAACATTTGAAAGAAGAAGAATATGCAAAAGCAGCACAGAGATCAATTGAGATATAGTAATGCAGAGTCTGAGAAGGGCATATTGAATATATTTCAGTCTAAGAACATACTGAGAGAAGTCATCAAGTGTATTCATGGGCTGTAAGCCAGTCATTTAGCAGCATCAAAGCATGCAGACTTGTATAGATATATCAGATGACTTTTTAGCTGCTTGCAAAAGTAGTTCATATTTGTGGTAAGTTTAAGTTGTTTTGGTAAAGCACTCTATGTGGCTGGGGTCACTGTAGAAAATTTTTTCCCCATGAAGCTTGAGGTACATGATGGTTTTGAAGCTGAAGTCGAAACTGTCTTCTAAAACTTGTACTGAGAATGTAGTAAAGAGAATGTATAATAAAGTGCAGTTGGTTTAAAAGAGGGAAATAGCTATTGTTAAGATGCTTGGAAAATGAGTTTTTAGAAGAAATTTTGTTCTTCGTTCTACAGAAAACCTTTGGTTCTTTCAGTAGAATTGCAGTTATATTGTCTCCTGTTAGAAGAATGAATACATCTGCTAATTTTGTTCTCTGCAACTTGTAAGTTGGTACAGTTTTGCTGGGAGTAACAGAATATAAGAAATGCTGTGTATTCTAGTGTAAGAATGAGAAAATTTTGGCACTTTGTGAGTTTCGGTATTAGAAAGTGGGGGATTTTATATGATAACTGTAAGATGTGCAATATGCAATGATGATGTCAATTTATAAGTCTGTGTGAGATGTGAAGGATAAATATTGATCCTACATAATGATCTCTGGACTTAATTGACATTCCTTACTTTACATATAGTTTTAACATTAATTTTCATTGCTGGATAGACAGGATCCCTTGTTGTAGCAACAATATAGCTATTATATATTTTGTAGCAGAATGTTTCTTGATAGAGTTGTAATATTTTTAATGAATTAAAAGTTACCATGATGAGGTCAGAGTACTGAGTCATTGTTTTAGTGCTGTAAATTAATCTCATAATACACACAATAGTCCAATATAAGTGTGAGCTGCTTGTTACAAAATAGTTTGTCTAGTCAGCAGAGTTCAAGCTAGCAGCCACATTCCAAAACTGAAACTTGACCTAGAAAAGAACCAGTCACTATTCCAGAGCAGATAATACTGACTGTGATGGGAAGACATGTACAATATAAAACCCAGACCAACTAAAAAGAACCCCCAAAGCAAATTGTTCTGAAGAAGAGTTAATATCCATTCATGTTGTTCATTTAAATTGTAGGAGCAGAGCAGCACACAGATTCCTTCATAGCTCAAGTCTGTGATTTGTACATATCATCTAAATCATGAATATACAGAGGTAATTGACACATTGTGAGTTATAGCAACACTTACACAAACTTCAGTAAAATAATCTTAATTTTGAGGAAAAAATAATAGATTTTTTTAAATTCAAGAACTGCTTACTGCTACTGGTGAATATGGTATATTGTATACCTTGCAAGGGGTACACATCACTTCACCTAAAACTAATTTCACTGACAAGTAGTACAATAAGGCAAGTCAAAGGTATATGTCCTTTTCCCCACTGTAGTGCGATCCTGGTGTTAGTATATATAGTTAGGGTGGGTGTGGGGGGCGTGGGGGCATAGCCAAAGCCACCTTGGATGGGGGCTACATCCCCCACACTCTCCAGTGTGGGGGCTGAGCCCCCCACACCACCCCTAATTATATATACTAACACCAGGATCGCACTGCAGTGGGGAAAATGACAAATACCTTTGACTTGCCTTAGCGTACTACTTGTCAGTGAAATGAGTTTTAGGTGAAAGGAACTTTAGGTGATTTGGTCTCCGTGAAATGAGTTTAGGTGAAATGAATTTTAGTACACACAATACTGCAAACTAATCCAAAAAGCAGTTGAGGATGTAGGATGTCTCCAAACAACTAAGTTGCAAATAACTGATAAAAGCACAGAGTCCAAGCATTGACAAAAACTTTTAATAGAATCTAAAAAGACAAAATGGTAAGCGCTTTTGTCCTACCAATACAGAACTTCATCAGACACAAAACAATTAAAACCAACAGCATTTAAACTAAATTCAAATAGTCACATGAATAAATCCATTTAAAACCACGCCCCCTTAAAGTTATAGAAAAAATAGAAAAGCAAGAAGCAATATATCCATTCAGCACATCATGACAGTAATAAAATATTAAAATAGTATAGTATAATTTTAAAACCAAATAAATTATGCATGTAAAAAAATTATATATATATATATATATATATATATATATATATATATATATAAATAAATAAATCATCTCATTAAAGCTTTTAATCTCAATAATGAACTAATGGAGATATTCTCATTGAGTCCTGGCCAATTAGCAGTATCTAATAGTAGTTGCCAATACAATTCCCTTTTCTCCAATAAAATAGACCAAGCATCCCCTCTTATTTCTACAGAAATATGATCTATAACAAAAAATTGAAAGGAATGTCCCTCATTCTCCATCAAGTGCTTGCTTAATGCATTTGTTTCTTTCTTCTTATTTCATTTCCAATATAGAAACAGCTGCATTGTTTGCGCATAGCACAATAAATGACCCTTTCAGTGTTACAGTTATATCTACATTTCAATTTTACTATGGTATTATTAATTTCAAATATATGTCCTTCTTTTATGTATTTACAGAAATGGCATGTTGCACACTTACTCATGTGGGCACCATTAAATTTCATTGCAGCTGGTTTCTTTTCGAACCAGTTCTTCAAATTCCTACCCCTTCTAAAAACCATTACGGGTCCCACATCAACATATTGTCTTAAACTCCTATCTTGTCTTAAAATAGTCCAATTCTTTTCCAAAATGTTTTTTTAACCTGAAGCTATCAGAGGTGAAGGTAGTAATAAAATATATATTATAATTTCTATTCATAACCTCATAATCAGTGTTGGTTTCATTAATTATAGAAACCTGATGTATTGGAAATTCAGCTAAAAGTGGTGTATAAAAATTCCTTTTAGATACAGGAATAAAGTCCTCTACTCTGGATGAAGTAACCAGCAATAATGAAGAAGAAACAATAAATAAAATAAAACTCGCTGGATACACACGGCACGTAACTCTTTATTAGAAAAAGATGTGAGTGCTTTTGCAGAGTCCTCTCTGCTTCATCAGATGTATTATAACAGTTAAAACTTCATTTAAATAGTGATGCATCATGGTGTCGACCAATCATTTCCATGTTAAAATCAGTAAACCAAATAATGCTTATGGTATAAAAAAAAAAATATATATATATATATATATATATATATATATATATATATATATATAAAACACATATGAAGACTGTATAAAATGTGAGATGCATTTCTAAAACTTCTGGGTACAATATTAAAAGCTATATAAAAAGTATAGAAAAAAAATATAGAAAAAATACTAGATAAGCTGGAGCATCAGTGCTTCAAAGCCCCGTTTCTAAGAAATGGTTTTAGAGAAACCTTAGAGTTTAGACCAGGTGGTCTGTCTGCTTGGAACTTAATAATCCATTCTTGTTCCAAAGCTTCAGTATTGTTAGTAATATTTCCACCGCTTTTATTTCTATGGACAATATGGAGAACCAGGAACTTAAAAGTGTGTGTGTTCCCCTCTTGCATCACTTGCATTGCTAATGCATTGCTTTCTTTTTTATTTCTAATATCTCTCATATGTTCTAAAATTCTGTCCTTCAATAATCGATTTATTTTACCTATATAATAGGCAGTACATTTCGTGCAGAAACTAAAGTATACTATGTTTGCAGTGTGACAGTCGGCATAGAAGTGTGTATCAATGGAGAAACCTCTGATAGGGTGTTTATATTGTCCCCCACCAAAAATGAATGGAGATGCTGTACATCTCCTGCAGGCAAACGCACCCATCCTATCAGACTTTACATATTTTGGCTCATCTATTTTCTTGTAGCACAATTGTCTTTTAAGAGATTTATTATTTTTAAAGGAGAAAGATGGTGTCTCTTCTATTATTCCATCAAGTTCATTCACACTAGATAGGATATCCCAGTTGTTTCTAACTATGTCACAAACTATATTAATGTTACTTGCAAAAGTCAGTGGTACTCGCAGCATATTATTCTTTATATTTCTTGCTGTGTCTGAAGTTGTTCTTATAGTATTCACATTATCCATGGGTAAATCATTTGCATGTTTTCTTCTAGCATTATAGTAAGGTTGACATTTCCCTTCCTTTCCATGCTAAATCAATCTGCCTTTCAATATCTTTCATTTTATACCCCCTTTCACTAAATTCATGCTTAAGAAGAGTCAATGCTTCACATAAAGTTACATCATTGTGTAGCCGCATACAATGGACTATCTGTCCTTTCAAACATTTGCTTTTGTAAAACCAGGATGCATACTACTGTTGTGTAAAACATTATTTTTTCTGATAGGCTTCCTATACAATGAAGTAGAAATTAGTTCAGGGGTATTTCTTTTAACTTTTACATCTAAGAAGTCAATCTCTTTGTCAGAATACTTATAGGTAAATTTTAAGAATGGAGTAATAGTGTTCATGTACCCCAAGAATTGTTTAAGATGAAGCTCATCATCATGCCACAGCACAAAAATATCATCTACAAAGCGTTTATACCAAATAATAGATTTAGCAAAAACATTTCCTGTGAGGATATTATCAGTTTCACACTGCATCAGAGATAGGTTGGCGTAGCTTTTTGCACAGGCTATGACCATAGCCACGCCAACCTTTTGTATGAAATATCTATCTCCAAACATAAATATGTTGTTCTCTAGGACTATCTCCAGTAATGCACAAATTAGTCTTACCTTATTGCCTTCAGTACCTCTCCTGACAAGTAAGTATCTGACATTTTCTATTACCCATGTATGGGGAATCACTGTGAACAACTCCTTAGTATCTAATAAAACAATTGTGCATTGATTTAAAATAGGATGCACATTTTTTTCAGTATAAATCGATAGTGGCTCATTCGCCCATCCACGGCTAGATACTATAGGCCGCATAGGTGGGTTCATTAAATCTTTATGGATTTTAGGCAAACCATAAATTATTGGCACTACTGGAAAATCTGTTTTAAAATACTCAAAAAGTTGCTCAGAGATCATTCCTGTTATTAACAGATCAAACAATAATACTTGTAGCCTGTCCATCAAAGCTTTCATATAGGTATGAGTGACACATTTCACCGGATAGCCTCTTTTCAAAAATATATCTTTTAACATTTCACATTCTGTGAAAAAATTATCTAAGTTAGATACCATGCATGCAGCATGAACAAGTTGACCCTTCACTATGGCTTTCTTTTGTTTTTAGGGGTGACTACTAGTATAATGTAGTAGCAAATTGGAGTATGTCTCCTTCCTGTAAATTTTTGAAATAAATTTTTCATTCCCATAATCCTTACTTAACAAGATGTATAAAAAGGCAATCTCATACAAGTCAAAATTATGGGTGAAACTTAAAAGCTGTGTTGTTGAGTTAATAAAGGACATAAATTCAATATTTTTTCATAGGGTCCGTCCTATAACATAAAAATATCATCCAAAAATCGACAATAGTATTTAATGTTTTTTATAACTTTAAGGGGGCATGGTTTTAAATGGATTTATTCATGTGACTATTTTATTTTAGTTTAAATGCTGTTGGTTTTAATTGTTTTGTGTCTGAGGAAGTTCTGTATTGGTGGGATGAAAGCATTTACCATTTTGTCTTTTTAGATTCTATTAAAATTGTTTGGCATTGCTTGGACTCGGTGCTTTTATCATTTGCAACTTATTAGTTGTTTGGAGACCCTACATCCTCGACTGCTTTTTGGATCAGTTTGAAATGAGTTTTAGGTGAAGTGATACATACTCCTTGCAAGATGTAAAGTAAAGGTCTTAGTAAAGTGTTGTGACAACTGAGATGAAGCCACACTGTAGGCCTTTATTTTCTCAGACTGTGCAGTGAGTGGTCACATGACCTACATCTCAGATAAGACTATACCCATTAATAAGTTAATATGTGCTGGCTGCCTAGTGAGTGCCAGCTGAAGCATTTCTCAGAAAAGGTTATACCCGTTCAGAAGGCTAAATTCTGGCCATATCCTGAATTGTTGAATGACACATAGATAAGATTATGCCCCTTCAGCAGGTTGAACATTGGTTGAGCAATATTGTCATTATATCAGGAAATAGCCTTTCTTAAAGTTTGTATTTATTCTCATACCTAATACAAAGTCTTCATTGAAAAATACAAAAGATTCAAGCATAAACACTGAAAGTTTTCATACCTTGTCCTTAAATATAAATAACAGTACATTATCAAGTAATTATTGGTTAATAAATCAATACATATATAAATACAATTTAAAGCAAAACACCACTTATTAACTATGTACAATATCGGCATCTTGTGTAAAAATAAAAATATCTTCTTATGCTTATTTCTATTTCTCTTTTTATTTTAAACAACTTAATAGATTCCAATTGCTAGTAAAACATTATTTAAAGGCATAGAGCATTATGTATCTCTAATAATAATTCCAATTTTGGATAACATTTAAAATTTTATCTTGTCTCTTTTGATCTTATCTTATAGTGACCATTACATTTTCCTACAAGATAGTTTTTAGGAATTCTGTAAAAGAATGGACTGTTGATTTATTCCATGTCTAGCTATCACTTTTTAACAATTGCCAATAAACACCAAAATAAAGGTTACAAGTTATTTTTAACTAATAACAACAAAGAAAAAAACAACACACAGGCACTAAGCAGAGCACTACACAAGAACTGAAAATACACAAAATTAGCGTAACCACAATTTTATTACCGCTTTCATCCAAGAATGAACTTAATCAGAATAACCAGCATAAAAAATTCAATCACATGTATAGAAACTAGTAACCAATAAAATGCAAGAGGTAATTAAACAATTAATTACCTAAGAAAATGTAAAAGAACAATCACTTTTTTTAACAATTTCAATCTCTTTTTACATGCACTCAGTGTAAGTCACTTAGACTGAGAACAAGTCTTTTGGAATCTGGTCCAATTGCAAGCCTATTTTATAGATAGGCCTTACACTGGAAGAAGTTACTTGCAGTGAGAGCAAGCCTTTTGGAATCGGAGAAGGCTTACAAACTGGAGTAAGTCATTTAGAGATCAAGTCTTTTGGAATGTGGCCCTGAATCACATCTATGAATTTCACTTCTGATCAATTCCCTTTTCAGTTGTAGGTATCTTTTAATTTGTGTTTATATTTTGTTTTATTAAATATACAATTTATTTTCATTAAACTTAAGACAAGATGTATTTTCAAATGTCTTTATTAGTCTGCAGAAATCTTTGTCTTACTTTTCTCAGTTAATGGTAATAATATATCATCCACAATTAATTTTATTTTTGAAGTATAATTTCCATATCATTATGATCCTTTTACTGCTTCATTTCACCTTATTACATTTAAGAAGGTTCAACTTATAATGCAGATAAAAATGAGGAAATAAGACAGCCTTGTTTTGTACCCTTTTTATGTATATCTTGGGTGATGAGTATGTTTCTTCTTTTAAGACAGTATACTGAATTATCAGATAGTAAAAAAAGCCCAGAAAGCTATAGTTTTGTAATAGTTTGAATAAATATTGTTAATTCAGTCTAAGCTAATTAAGGATAATTCCTTTTTTTCTCTTAATTAGTAAGATCTAGTAATGTTAAGATGGTCTTATCATTGTATTGTTGGTATCGTTGTTGTACAACCTGTTTAATTAGTTATCAGTTTTATACTGTGTTTAAGGAATTATATCAATATTTGATATTAAGATGGCTATGTATGAAGAGCATAAATCTGAATTCTGACCATATTTCAAAATAGTATTTGTTAATGTTTAACACCTTGTATCATAGTAGTATATCAATTTTTTGAATGAGCAAAAACATTACTTATTAATTGGATGGCATTTTGTGGAAATAATGTAGGTCATTCAGTAATTAGTGCATCTATTCCTGTTGTTTTATTCTCCTTTGTTATTGTTTTGTTTTTGGACATTTATCTCTGTTAGAGTTACTGGTTTAGTGATATAATTTGAATTCCCTTTACTCATATACCCCCCCCCCCAGAAATGCCTGAGGTAAGGCATTTATGAAGCCAAATGATTCAAGAATTGCTCAGCTACATAAGTAACCTTGACTAGCCATGTTAATGAACATGACAAAAAGTTCATGTTCTTCAATTACATCCAGTGGGAGAAGTTGCTTTAGCAGTAAGTGCTGAGAGTTTAGTGGAAAGATATCTTTGGGATATGCATGTGTGTGTGTACATGTGTGTGGATGCATGTGTGAGTATATGCAAAGAGATGTGTGGCCTAGAGTACATGTTTGGTGGTGTCTACCTGAGTGGTCACAGTAAAGGGTTTATTTACTGGCTAGGTGTGTGTGCGTGTGTGTGTGTGTGTGTGTGTGTGTGTGTGTGTGTGTGTGTGTGTGTGTGTGTGTACTTATATACATATGTGTGTGTGTGTGTATACTATATATACGGGATCATAGGAGGTTATTCAGCTATTGGCCTAGGGCCCTTACAAGCCTAACCAAGTAGAACCCCTATTCCCAAGAATATCAAGGTATTAAGTGGAACTAAGTCAACAATCAAATAACTATTGCCCCTGTCCAAGAGGAAAAGGGGGAAACTCCCTGGGTGAATTTGTAGTTTCCTATCCAATCATCCAAATTATGCTTAAATAGGGTCAGTGAGGGGCTCTGCTTCACATGAATTGGAAGTTTGTTCTAGAGAAGAGGCAACCTATGTGAGACAAATCTATCTATCCAGCAAGTCCTGTTGATGCCACATACTAGGTTGAGTTCCCTAGAGCAAGTGCATCTTATACCATTTGATTTGTGAATGTGCAGCAATTGCATTAGAACAGGATCTGAGATTGCTTTATATGCAAGGCAAGGTCACCTCTGAGTAGTTTGTAAGACACAGAGTATAGGGATAGTGATTTCAGTCTGCCAATGTAAGATATATGCTGAAGACCCTGAATTTTCTTTGTAAGAAATCTTTGAGGTCTTTCCAGTTGCTGCAGGTGATTGATGAGGTGCATACCAAAGGTAGCATTGTACTCTAATATTGGCCCAATGAGTGAGGAGTACAGGAGTTATAACCTCTTTTGTTCTGGATACAATGCCCTTACTTAAGAGGTGGGAGATGTAGAAAGTCTTTCTTACCACTGTGGAAACATGGTGGTCAAAGGAAAGGTTGCTGTCAACCTGTGTGCCCAAACCTCTCAACACTGACTGCATGCTTAGAGTGTTGATATTAATGTGGCAATCTGCAGGGATGTCACCCTTGCCAAAAGGGATGATGATGCAATTTTTTGTATTGTGTTTTAGCCCATGACTTTGGCACCAGTTGTTTGTCTGTGTAAGTTCCTCTTGTAGGATGTTGACCTTGTTTGGGGACTCGATGACTGCACTCAGTTTGCAACCATCAGCAAACTGTGTCAGCCATAGGACTTTTGTTTTAACCTGTATAGCTGAGAAGTAGATTCCAAACAATAAACCAAAAGCAAAAAGTAGTCACTACGAACCAAACAGAAATAAATAATCCAAGAAGAACAAGCCTGAGGACCAGCTAAGCAATAATACACCTCTTTATTTATTGACACAGCAATATGAAATGATCCAAACCACACAAATGAAAACTAATCTAATAAGAAAAGATTAAGCGCTTTCATCCACTGAATCGTGGACTTCCTCGGAATCAAATACACTAATTGAATGATTCATTTTAAAGCCTTTTTGGCACCAACTTCTTGTGAAATTTAAAAACATATTCATCATACTTTTTTTAAAAAAACATATTACCTTACTATAACATTACATAGTTCCAGAAATACGTTGGTGTGCAGTGAAAACCAAACAAACATTGCCTATATTAAAATACATTTAAAAAATATTAAAATACATTTAAAAAAAGTATGATGAATATGTCTTTAAATTTCACAAGAAGTTGGTGCCAAAAAGGCTTTGAAATGAATCATTCAGTTAGTGTATTTGATTCTGAGGAAGTCCACGATTCAGAGGATGAAAGCGCTTAATCTTTTCTTATTAGATTAGTTTTCATTTGTGTGGTTTGGATCATTTCATATTGCTGTGTCGATAAATAAAGAGGTGTATTATTGCTTCGCTGGTCCTCAGGCTCATTCTTCTTGGATTATTTATTTCTGTTAGATTCCAAACAATAGGGGCCCCAGCACAGATCCCTGTGGAATACCACTGGTTACAGATCTGCTGATGGAGGTAGAGTCACCTATTTTGACTGTGTGCTTTTTGTCCGTGAGCCAGTTTGCAGCTCACCTGACAATATACAGGTTGATCTTTAGCTGGGTGAGTTTATAATGATGCCTGAATTGGGAGTAGTGTCAAAGGCCTTGACCAGGTCTAGGTAGGCCATATGCATAGATTTGTCTTCCTCCATAGCTTTGGTGACTGTCTCAAAGAAGTCCACCAAGTTCAAGAGGCAGGATCTCTCTTTAACGAGCCAAACTAGGCAGGGTCGAGCATTTGGAGGGCTCCTATATCTTTGCTGATAAGGTTCATGATTATTCTTTCCATAGCCTTGCCGATTAGGCTGGTCAGGCTTATGGGTCTATAGTTTCCAGGGTAGGTGGAGGCACCTCCTTTGTGTGTGTGTGTGTGTGTGTGTGTGTGTGTGTGTGTGTGTGTGTGTGTGTGTGTGTGTGTGTGTTTCATAACATCAAGGCCAGAACATCTAAAACCCATAACATCAAATTTTATAACCTCGAAAATGTGCATCAGAACATCGAACACTACAAATCAGATAAAAATAACACCCCATCCACATATAACAGCACCAAACTACCAAACACACTTTTTACTACGTTTCTGCAGGGGGCAAGCCCCCCTGCGTCCCCCACACCCCCGTAAATTAAATATACCAACTCTGAGATCGCACTATAGTGGGGAAAAGTTAATTTCCTAACCCCACTGTATCACAATCACCATAAAGAATGTACACATAATGTCTATATAACTTACCTGTATGACCTAAAAAACACATACAGAATGGCAAAGGAAACACTATATAAAGAGTATTAATTCACCAGTATTAAAACAGATGCTTGGTGCCAAAACCATGGGCTCATGATCAATGCCAAGAAATGTATAGTTATCCCCTTTGGGAAAAAAACATGTACCTGTGAATTACACATAGGTGGCAGTACACTAAACACCAAAAGTGTGATAAGAGACTTAGGGACACAGGTGGAGAGTGGTCTCACCTTTGAAAACCACATCGCCGCAACAGTCAGGAAATCCTTCTATGTGGCACACCTCATCACTAAGGGCTTATTATCCAGAAAAAAGGAAGTCGTTGTCCCACTGTACTCATCCCTCATTAGACCCATTATAGAATACAATATCCCATTTGGTATGTACCTCTCAAGACATCTGCAACAACTGGAAAGACAGCAGAAATACCTAACTAAAAGAATCACAGGCTTAAAGCAGATGTCCTATGCTGACCGTCTAAAAGACTCCAACTATACTCTGTTGCATATCGTCTACTCAGAGGCGATCTCTGCTTAACATACAAGGCCATGTCAAGTGTGAATGATGATTAGGGTTACAGTAAGAATCACGGAGGACTCCCAGGGAAAGAATCTTATGACTTTCTGCAAAGGGAAGAAGTTGGGTGTCCAAAGGGAAGAAGGTGGGTTTGCCCAGAGCTGTTGAACATGCTACACTTAAAGAAATCTCAATCCCTCAGAGCCACATGCTCCAGAGATCTAAACCTTGTCATCACAATGATGGGAGATAGGAAATTCACCCCGTGGATAATGTCATTCGCCCTGCTAGACAGGGGTCCAGGGGAAGTAAATATTGTGGGAAAAAATAGCCAGGGAATCGTTATGGCTAGGCTTGTATAGGCCCTAGGGCTGATAGCCTAGCACCAACCTATAAACCTATGAATTCCTACACTATATAAATAACTATAGAAATGAAAACTACATCTCATAGTGATACCACAAGATTAATAGATTAAGCCACAACATTTACATATCTCCTGATACACTATTACATTATACATTTTAGATGTTATGAAATTCAATGTTATGAGTTTTAGTTGTTACAGGTTTTAGATGTTCTGGCCTTGACATTATGAAATTATGGGTTTTAGATGTTTTGAAGGGGATATATATATATATATATATATATAGATATATATATATATATATATATATATATATAGATATGTGTGTGTACGATATTTCTTCTTAAATATGACCTCACCAGAGAATAAGGCCTAGCATGGTTTTCCAGGGTGGTCATGATATAAGCCCTTCCCCAAAAATAAGCCCCAGTTAAGATTATCAACAACATATGACGGATGTGTTGAATTATAAAATAATATTATTGACACTGACCCACTGACTGAGGTTATCATATTCTGGTCGCCATTTTTGGACCATTCGGACACCCAACTTCTTCCCTTTGCAGAATGTCGCAACATTCTTTCCCTGGGAGTCCTCCACAATTCTTACTATAGCCCTAATCATCACTCACACTTGACGGTTGAGATCCTTGGCCCATAAACGCTGGCAGGTGTACTTTGATTGGTCAAAGTACAGGAAACGCGCGTAAAGCATGCACACTTGATAACGAACGTCTGTGGTTGTGTCTTCTTAACCATCACCATTTTGTGTTGCCACTCTGGTCTCATAAGTCTTAAATTAACCCCCCCATCAGACAAGATGAGTGCAAAAAAAAGGAGCTATTCCACTGAGTACAAGAAAGGAATTGTGGAGGACTCTCGGGGAAAGAATTTGATGGCTTTCTTCAAAGAGAAGTTAGATCTCTGAATGGTCTGAAAATGGTGTGCAGCGTACGATAACCTCAGTCAACAGGCCGAGGGAAATGCTAAGAAGTGCAAATGTGGCTCAGGTCAGCAACCATTATTTCCTGAGCTGGAAGACATTATCTGTGAATGGATTACTAACAGGAGAGCAAAGGCTTTGGTTGTGCGCAGGGCTGATAGTCAAGCATTTGCCCTTGCAATGGCACCACAGTTAGAAATATCCCCAGAAGAATTCAAAGCATCACAACATTGGCTGGATGGCTTCCTTTACCAATATGAACCGTCTCTAAGAAAATCAACAACACTGTTCAAGCTGAAAGATACTGAAGTTATTAAACGTGCACTTGCATTCAAGTCGTTTGTTGATGGCATTGACTTTTCTAAATATCAACTCTCCAGCATGATTGCTATGGATGAAACTGCAGTGTTTATGGCCAAGGATCTCAAACAACAATTGATCAGAGGGGTGCCTCGTCAATCTACATTACCTTCACTCGTTACGAGAGTGCATGTGTTGCCTGTATTTTGGCAATTCGTCTAGATAGAAAGAAAACCCCACCTCAAATCATTAGTAAGAGCAAGAAAGATAAGATTGAACGTGATTCAGGCATTTACATTCTTAAAACCGAAAAAGCCTGGTGCACACAAGCAGTTATAAGGTAGTGGGTCATTGTAATGCTGCCACTTGTTTTGCGAGATGGTGAAAGAGGTCTGCTAGTCTGGGAATCAGCCAGCACTCACTGCACTAAAGACATGAAAAATTCTTTGCACGGAGGAGAATAGATCAAATAATGATTTCCCGCAGGAATGACTGCCTATCTCCAGACTCTTAATATTGCAATAAACAAGCCATTCAAGGACCATTTGCACATGGAACTCAATGACTACATTGAAAATAGAATGAACAGAAATCAGCATGGAAACTTTGTGAAGCCTGGCCTGCAAGAGGTCGTTACTTAGGTGAAAAATTCATGGGATAAAATCACTGACAGGTGCGTTGCCAATGCACTACGAGCAGGCTATTTGGACAAGCAGGGCTCATTTAAGGAGAGCTCTATTGCTAGGCATGACAGATTGGGGCCACTGGTTCAACAGGAAATGGAGTCATAAGAAATTCAGGCTGGAATTCAGGGGTTGGAGACTTATGAGAATGTTCCAGAAGAAGATGACATGACTGTATTTGAATAACTTTTCTATTATCGGGGCAACAGAATGGACTGCTTCTGCTTTCTGTTTTATTCTCCTCCAATACACATGTACTGAAATTTTTCTTCACTTTCTGTTAAGCATGAAATACTGCAGTGTGAAAGCCAAGGTGTAGCTATTCTAAAGATGAAATGTTTGTTGCACTGTTTATGTAGAATTCTCACACAATTGTTAACACATTACTTAGAACTGTTGTCCAATAACAGAAAAGTACCAAATAAATGTCAATTTGTGTACATGAATAAATGTCGATTTTTGTACATGATCCCTCAGAGCCACACGCTCCAGGGATCTAAACCTTGTCATCACAATGAACAAAACATGCTGGAGGGGTAGGTTCCTGACACAGAGACTCCCCAGATTCTGAAATGGACCACCCATACATGTCAAGCAGAGCCGCTCTTTAACCCTCTTCAAAAGGAATCTTGACGATTGGATGGGAGATGGGAAATTCACCCCAGGGATCACGTCATTCACCCTGCTACACAAGGGTCCAGGAAAGTAAATACCCTAGTACCAACCTATGAATAAATGTCGATTTGTGTACATGAATAAATGTCGATTTTTGTACATGAATAAATGAGTAAAAGTAAATTGTTGTACCGAGTGAGACAGATAAGGCATCCCCTGATCATAAGCTCTAATGCATATTTCAGCGGGGGAAAGAGTATAAGACCCTTGTCTTATTTTTGGGGAAATACGGTATGAGCAGCGGGACATCACCCGGGGCTGGGACCCGGATTCTGATGGGACACCCTGTCGTTCTTAACTCCTGGAGGCTGCCAAACTATGCTGTGTCTCCTTGCCCTCGGAGCCTCTCAGGATGACCTCCCTCTGATCCCAGCCAGCCCCACGGAACTCCCTTCGGCCACCAAGGAGCAGGCCCACTCCCATCGGGACTTCCACTTCCCCTTCCTTTCCGGTCCAGAGCACCACGGTCCCCATCTCCTGCATATCCCTTGGAGGCTGGCAAAGCATGCCATGTCCCCTTGCCCTGAGAGCCTCTCAGGGCGACTTCTGTCCAATCCTGGCCGGTCCTCCAGAACTCCCCTCAGCTGCCGAGGGGCAGGCCCACTCTCATTAGGACTTCCACTTCCCCCTCCTTTCCTGTCCAGAGTGGTTCCGAGGAGTTTGTGATATTTCAGGGACACCTTCGGGTACCGGGTGAGGTCGGACACCTTCCCCTTGCCTGGTAGGAGCTCTCCGGGTCTTGCAGACTCCCACTGGTCTCTCCTGTGAGGACATCTGTCGCAGGGGCTCTGTCTGCCCCCTCTCACCCAGGCAGGAGCTCTCCTGCCTTGCAGCCTTCCACCAGCAGCTCCCTTAAGGGCTTCCACCTGGAGGGGGGGACCCTCTCACCTGGGCAGGAGCACTCTCTCCTTGGCTCTTTACACCTCTCTCCACATTCCGGACTTCCATCCCAGAAGTGGCTGTTGTCTGGACCCCCCTAACCCAGGTAGGAGCTCTCCCAGTCTGGCAGATTTCTGCCCCTTTCTCCCTTCCAGACTTCCATGGGGAGGGACCCCCACTGGATTTCCACTTCTATCCAGGTGGGAGGGCTCTTTTCCCAGGTTACATATCCCCTGCAGGCTGCCAAACCACGCCATGTCCACGTGCCCTCAGAACCTCTCAGGGGGGACCTACCTCTGATCCCGGCTGGCCCGCAGAACTCCCCTCAGCCGCCAGGGGTCAGGCCAACTCTCATTGGAACTTCCACGTCCCCCTCCTTTCCGGTCCAGAGCACCATGGTCCCAGTCTTCCACATATCCCCTGCAGGCTGCCAAACTGTGCCCTGTTCTCGTGCCCTTGGAGCCTCTCAGGGGGACCTCCCTCAGATCCCAGCTGCCCTTGTGGAACTCCCATCGGCAACTGAGGGGCAGGCCCACTGTCATCGTGACTTCTGAGCACCTCTCCTTTCCAGTCCAGGGCTATTCTGGGGGCTTCATGACATTTTGCGAATGCCATCAGGTACCAGGTGAGGTCGGACATCTTCCTCCAGCCTGGCAAGAGCTCTCTGAGCCTGCAGCCATCTGCCAGACACTCCCTTGAGGACTTCCATCATAGGGTGCTTCACCTGACCCCACTCCCCCAGGCAGGAACACTCTGGACCCCGCGGCCCTATGCAAGCCCTACCCTTGAAGACTTCCATCATGGGGGGGCTCCACCTGACCCCACTCACCCAGACAGAAGCACTCCTGGTCCCACAGCCTTCCACTAGACACTCCTTTGAGGACTTCTGTCCCACTTTAGGGGGGGCACGATCCAGACCCCCATCACCCAGGTGGGATCGCTCCCTGCCTGGCCGCTTTCCACCTCTCTCCCCCTTCTGGACTTCCATCCCGGAAGGGGCTGCAGTCTAGACCCCCTCACCAGGTGGCAGCTCTCCCATCTTGGCCGTTTTCTGCCTCTCTCTCCCTTAAGGACTTTCATTGGGAGGGACCCCCTCATGGCTTCTACTTCTACCAGGTGGGAGAGTTCATTTCCCAGGTTATATAACTCCTGGAGGTCGCCAAATCATAATGTGTCAACCCTGCCCTTGGAGCCACTCAGGGGAGCTTCCCTCCGATCCTTCTTAGCCTTGTGGAACTTTCCTGGGCCGTGAGGCCTCTACCAGACCCTCATCCAGACTTCTGTGATACTGGTTCTCCCCTTTGCCTTCCACCTAGGGCTTTCAAACTTGCACAGGATATGGCCCTGGGTCTTGGCATCTCGGCCCATTTTGTCTCGCGCCTCAGTCTCTCTCCTAGGTGGTGCCAGGCACCAATGAACGTGGTTCTCTTCAAGCCTTCTAACATGTGCCCCCTTGCCTCCTGAGTGGTGCTGTTCACAGGGCGGCATCCCCGTCATGCCACGTGAAGGACCGCAGGCTGACCCGGTGCCTGCAGATGGTCCCAGGTGCGAGATGCCATGGTGGCCGTATCTCTGCACCCCTGGGGGCTGGGAGGATGGGATCACAGACCTGGCTTCTGGGGTAGCCCTCAGCATGCCTGGGCTGTCGGCCCACTCCCCCAGCCAGTCCCAGGTGTGAGACATCACAGTGGCTGTATCTCCTTGGGCACCGGAAGGACGGGATCCCAGATCTGGTTTCCCCCGATGAACCTTGGCCCTCTCCCAGGAACCACGCATCCACTGCCGGGTCACCCCTCCGGGGATGACCCTTAACCCTGAGTACTCAATCCTCAGCCCCCTCCATGCCAGCATGGGTTCCGGTAATCTGGACGGAGGCATTGGAGGGTGTGGAGCGAGGGGCGCAACCAGGGACCTTCTGCCGCACGGGAGGCCTCACCGCTGGGTCACCCCTGTGGGTGACCCTTAAGCCCGAGTACACAATCCTCAAACCCTTCCGTGCCCACAGGGGTTCCAGCTATCTGGACAAAAGTGCCAGAGAGTGGAGTGAGGGGCATGACCAGGGACCTCCTCTCGCAGGGGATGCCCTGCCACCACATCGCACATGGACCCTACTTCCTCGATTCCCCTGCCAGGCCCTGCGCCTGCTTCTGAGGAGCAAAGCTCTGCTGACATTCTGGACGTTAGGAGAGTGCGGGTGGCACGCAGGCCTGGCTGGCCAAGGACAGGTTCCCCCCTCCCCGTGAGAGTGCAGAGCCTGTCCCCCACCTGTGACAAAAGCTTGGCTCAAGGGCTGACTTTCAATAGATTGCAGCTTTTTGTTGCTCTGCTACATACGAAACTCTTACCCAGAAACAAGTCATCTACGAATGATTTAGCACCCGGTTCTCCACGAACATGCAGTGCACTGCTGGAGAGAGATGGACCCCTTCCATCCGCACTCCGACCCAGTGATAAGTGGCGCTCCTCACTGACCTTGTGTCTGGCTATCCCTGGTCAACTGGAATTCTGTGGCGCTGCGGTATCGTTATTTTTAGGGGGGATTCTGACTTAGAGGCATTCAGTCATAATCCCACAGATGGTAGCTTCGCACCATTGGCTCCTTAACCATCCACATACACCAAATGTCTGAACCTGTGGTTCCTCTCGTACTGAGCAGGATTACTATCGCAACAACACATCATCAGTAGGGTAAAACTAACCTGTCTCACGATGATCTAAACCCAGCTCACGTTCCTTATTAGTGGGTGAAGAATCCAACGCTTGGTGAATTCTGCTTCATAATGATAGGAAGAGCCGACATCGAAGGATCAAAAAACGACATTGCTATGGACGCTTGACCACCACAAGCCAGGCGAGGGCCCTGTAGTAACTTTTCTGAAATCTCCTACTTAAAACCCAAAAGCCAGAAGGATCATGAGGCCCTGCTTTCACGGTTTACATTCATACTGAAAATCAAGATCAAGTGAACTTTTGCCCTTCTGTCCACTGGAGGTTTTGGTCCTCCCTGAGCTCGTCTTAGGACACCTACGTTACTCTTTGACAGATGTACCGCCCCAGTCAAACTCCCAGAGCAGGTCGTTCCCGGATGCCGAGGCGCTTGGAGCCAGAAGTGAGAGCCCCTGTAGGGCTCACCCCTCACCTCACCAGGTAAGTGAAAAAATGATGAGTAGTGGTATTTCACCGGCAGCCAAGGCCTCCCACTTATTCTACACCTCTCATGTCTCTTCACAGTGCCAGACTACAGTCAAGCTCAACAGGTTCTTCTTTCCATGCTGATTCTGCCAAGCCCATTCCCTTGGTGGTGGTTTCGCTAGATAGTAGGTAGGGACAGTGGGAACCTCGTTCATCCATTCATGCATGTCACTAATTAGATGACGAGGCATTCGGCTACCTTAAGAGAGTCATAGTTACTCCCGCCATTTACCCGCACTTCATTAAATTTTTTCACTTGGACATTCAAAGCACTGGGCAGAAATTACATCACATCGCATTGACACCCGTCTCTGGCCTTAGCGATGCTTTGTTTTAATTAAACAGTTGGATTCCCCTGGTCCGTACCAGTTCTAAGTCAGCTGCTAGCTGCTGGACGATGCAGGACTCCAGTTGCGACCGGCACCCGTCACAGCTGGGGCAATCCACAGGAAGGGCCCGGCACACATCCAGAGTCGCCGCCGCCATCCCCTAGTCCCCCCAGGATGGAGGAGCGCGGCGATGGGGCAATGCCTCATCCAGCCGCGGCATGCAGCCAGCCTTGCTTCACACCAGAGCCTGACTGACGCAGCCCTTAGAGCCAATCTTTATCCCGAAGTTATGGATCTGGCTTGCCAACTTCCCTTACCTACATTGTTCTAACATGCCAGATGCTGTTCACCTTGGAGACCTGCTGCGGATATGGGTATGGCCCGGTGCAAGACTTATACCCTCTCCCCCAGATTTTCAAGGGCTGGCAAGAGGTCACCTGATGCTGCCAAAACCATGACGCTTCACAGGACGTGGGCCACTCTATCGATGCAAACCCATTCCAGAGCGCCCTGCCCTTTACAAAGAAAAGAGAACTCTCCCAGGGCCCCCGCCGGGTTCTCCGGGATCTTTTGCGTCACCACACTGGACACCGTGAGGTGCCCGTCTCTGCCGCTTTGGATTCAGGGATCTGAACACGACTCCCTTTTGATTGGCTGAGGTTGACAGAGGCCGTCGCCTGTCCCTTCAGAATGGTGCTCGCCTATCTCTCAGGACTGACTGACCCATATTCAACTGCTGTTCACATGGAACTCTTCTCCACTTCAGCCTTCAAAGCTCTCATTTGAATATTTGCTACTACCACCATGATCTGCACCCATGGCGGCTCCAACTGGGCCCTCACCCTGGGCTTCAGTGCCACTGCGTTGGCCCTCCTACTTATCGCTACGTAGCCCCGTCGGCTCCCAGTGCTGGCTGGGTATGGGCCCGATGCTCCAGCTCCATCCATTTTCAGGGCTAGTTGATTCAGCAAGTGAGTTGTTACACACTCCTTAGCGGATTCCGACTTCCATGGCCATCATTCTGCTGTCTGTATCAACCGACACCTTTTCTGGGATCTGATGAGTGTCAGCATCGGGTGCCTTTATCTGGCATTCAGTTCATCTCGCAGCGCCAGTTCGGCTTACCAAAAGTGGCCCACTGGGTGCTTGCATTCCATACCCCGCTCCAAGCCAGCAAGTCAGGCTTCTTACCCATTTTTTGAGAATAGGTTGAGATTATTTCAGCCCCAAGACCTCTAATCATTTGCTTTACTAGATAAAACTGTGTCTGCCGAGCACCAGCTATCCTGAGGGAAACTTTGGAGGGAACCAGCTACTAGATGGTTTGATTAGTCTTTCGCCCCTCTACCCAGGTTGGAAGACTGATTTGCATGTCAGGACTGCTACGGAACTCCACCAGACTTTCCTCTGGTTTCACCCTGCCCAGGCTTAGTTCACCATCTTTCGGATCCCATCAAGTGCGCTCACGCTCCACCTCCTCAACGGGATGGGTGAGGCAGGCTGGTGGTCCACCCCCGTGCGGGGAGGAGAGATCCCACCTCAGTTGGTGTGTGCTAGCCCTCACTTTCATTGCGCCGTGGGGTCTCTTGCCCACCCTCAAACTCTCAAACCTGTTAGACTCCTTGGTCCGTGTTTCAAGATGTCACGGACCCCAGGCACCCAAGGTGAGCCTGGTCGGGCTGCACTGAGGGCAGTCTGGCCCAGTCGACAGTCTCTGAGGGCGGGGGGGGGTGGATGTGGTGGCGGTAGTCTCCCACGACCCCAGGGCATGCCATGGGCTGATGCCATGGGCTGTAACACTCCCCTCCGGGGAGGGGAGTCAACTTTTGTGCAGCCTTCCTGGCCAACCTGGAGCCGGTCACGGTGTACCACTGTGGAGGAAGTGCGCCCGGGGATAGTCCCCAAACCCCTGGAGGGGGATCTGCCTCGCCCAGGTGGCTGGCGTGGCCGCCGAGTTGAATCCTCCGGGCAGACTGCGTGGGCCCCACCTGTTTACCTCTGAATTGTTTCACGCCCTCTTGAACTCTCTCTTCAAAGTTATTTTAAACATTCTCTTACAGTACTTGTCTGCTATTGGTCTCGTGCCGGTGTTTAGCCTTAAGTGGAATTTACCACCTGCTTTAGGCAGCATTCACAAACAATCCAAAAAGAACTAAACGAGGCTCACCACAGCAATAAGAAGAAAACCAACGATACTTTATTCAGGATAAAACTGCAGTAAAAGAGTAGTAAGCGCTTTCACGTCACAAGAACGCTTCTTCAGACTTTGAAAACACTGCCATGTTAACTTCCTTTATATAACACAAGCTACCAATCAATTAAGCATCTAATTTAGTTCTCAATTAACTTGTCAGATGAAAATCATCAGGATATGCTACTTAAACATTTAAAGTAGTAATCCTAAAACATTTACAACAAACAAGTCCATTACTATTATACATATATAATGTAATGTAATATAATAGTATATCAGAAAAAAATATATATATATACATTCATTATATGACTAGTGATATAATAATAATATTATATAAAAAAATTTTTAATAATATTATATAAAAAATTTTTTAAAAATTTAAAATTTGAAATTTAAAATTTCATATTTCCCTTCATATTACATATAAAAATGCGAACAGATTTGTAAATTATTATAAAAATCTCAATATTAAAATACTAAGAATAATAGATACTAAGAATAATAGATAACAATGTTATATACTTTGTCTAAATAATTATTTACAATCCAAATTCTATGAATACTGTACTCATAAACATTTATAGCACATATTAAACACATTTAAATACATTCTAAATATACATGTTATTGGATTGTATGTTTATGCAAACAATAGGGAACTTATAGGGAAATTAGTGAAACCAAATGTATGTTTATATATTTTTACTTTTCATGGAATTAATGCATGTAAGGACGTGCTGCTAGAAATGGTTTCAGAGAAATCACAAACAACCCGACTCTGGGAAGACCTGATCCGGACGTGCCGGGGGCCACAACCGGCCTCAAACCATCCGAGAGCTGAGCCTTGATCACAAGGACTTGGGCCCCTGGGTGGCAACAGGAAATGGACTTCCATATGCCACATTCCCCTGCACCTGTCACCTGGGCAGGGATTCGGTGCTGAACTCTTCCCTCTCTGTTACTGAGGGAATCTTGATTAGTTTCTTTTCCTCTGCTTAGTAATATGCTTAAATTCATCGGGTCGCCACTTCTGATCTGAGGTCGCGTTCTGAGCGCGATCACTGAGGGCTGGGACGGCAGTGGCCTTGGGGGCACCCGCTCCCTGCCACCGGACTCTGGGTGGTGGAGGAGGAAGGCCAACGTGGACCCAGCACGTGGGGACCAGGTGGGCGGGCGTCGGGCTCTTCCCCGGGAAGGAACCCTAGTGGCAGTACCACTGACCACCTCTGGAGGGTGGGCCGGATGCGTGCCTGCTCACTCCCATCCTTGGAAGGGCGTCCTGGCTCAGGGGGGTGAGGGACTACTCTCCTCCATCCGCGTTTCTCCCTGGGGGACGTGGGGCCCGCCCTTGACTCCCTAGCCGTGTCCTTGATGGGGGTTGGACACCCCCGGGAGCAATGGAAGGCACGACGACCCTCAGACAAGTGCATTTGAAGTGTCAGTGATCAATGTGTCCTGTAATTCACATTAGTTCTCGCAGCTAGTTGTGTTCTTCATCGACGCTCAAGCCGAGTGATTCATGGCTCAGAGGCACTGCTGCCCGTGTGGCATTGCATCTCTAGACAAACATGCGAGGTTTCACGGGCCACACGATGGCAGGGAGTCCCATGGCGGCTGTCACACAGCCATACTGCTGACCTTCCGGGTCTTTGAACCAATGCCCCTTGTGGAGCGGGGTATTCTCCACAGGTATTTATGACCGACATCGAGGGGAGAGGACTCTGGTGTGCCACCCCCGGGCGTGGCCTCGCATGGCCTGAGGGGAGTTCACCGTCTCCCTGCCAGGACGGCACCCTCTCCCTTCCCACACTTCACGGGGAGCCAGCCACCTCCGAGGCACTCCGCGGACTGCATTACAGGGCCATGTTCACCCTCCACCACCAACCCCTCAGGGCAGCAGACGAGCGCTCTCACCTCCCACCACATGAACGGGACCCCCTCCTTCCCACCGCTGGGAGGCGAGGGGGACAGATACCACCCCTCCTCTTACTCCCTCCCCTCTTCCTCCCTCCATCCCCCAGGAGCCACGGGCTCATTCCCGCCGGCCTCCACCAAGGTGCACAGAGAGATAGGAGTCAGAGAGAGACAGAGAGAGAGAGACGTAGAGGGTCAGGGCAGCCGAGCGAGGAGAGGCCCTGATACCCGAGGATGATGCCGTCCCGGGACCCTCTGCATTAATGATACTTCTGCAGGTTCACTTATGGAAACCTTGTTTCGACTTTTACTTCCTCTCGATAGTCAAGTTTGATCGTCTTCTCTGCGCACCATCGGGGCCATGACCGACTCCAGCAGGGCTGCTCCAAGGACCTCACTAAACTATCCAATCAGTAGTAGCGATGGTCGGTATGTACAAAGGGCAGGGACTTAATCAACACAAGCTTATGACCCGCACTTACTGGGAATTCCTCGTTCATGGGGAATAATTGCAATCTCCACTCCCTATCACGAATGGGGTTCAATGGATTACCTGGACCTGTTAGCCAAGGGTAGACACACGCTGATCCATTCAGTGTAGCACACATGCAGCCCCAGACATCTAAGGGCATCACAGAGCTGTTATTGCTCAATCTCGTGTGGCTGAAAGCCACTTGTCCCTCTAAGAGGTTGGAAATTACCTCACTGGGCCGCATAACTTGTTGGCATGGCGGAGTCTTGTTTTGTTATCAGAATTAACCAGATAAATTGCTTCACCAACTCAGAACGGCCATGCACCACCACCCACAGAATCGAGAAAGAGTTATCAATCTGTCAGTCTTTTCCGTGTCTGGGCCGGGTGAGGTTTCCCATGTGTAGTCAAATTAAGCTGCAAGCTCCACTCCTGGTGGTGCACTTCTGTCAGTTCCTTTAAGTTTCAGCTTTGCAACCGTACTACCCCTGGAACCCAAAGACTTTGGTTTCCCAGAAGCTCTCTGGTGGGTCATGGGAATAATACCACCGGATCGCTAGTCGGCATCGTTTATTGTCGGAACTACATTGGTATCTGATCATCTTCGTACCTCCGACTTTCGTTCTTGGTTAATGAAAACTTTCTTGGCAAATGCTTTTGTTTTCATTCGTCTTGTGCCAGTTCAAGAATTTCACCTCTAGCAGTACAATACGAATGCCCTGGCCATCCCTCTTAATCATGGCCCCAGTTCTGAAAACCAATAAAATAGAACCATAGTCCTATTCCATTATTTCTATCTGAAGTATTGAGGCGACTGGCCTGCTTTGAACACTCTAATTTTTTCAAAGTAAATGCTTCTGACCCCCAGAACATTCATTTAAGAGGATTGAGGGAGTGCTGAGAGGCAGGGGCTGGGACAGGCAGTAGCTCACCTCACGGCGGACTGCCAGCCCGATTCCAAGATCCAACTACGAACTTTTTAACTGCAGCAGCTTTAATGTACACTATTGGTGCTGGAATTACTGCGGCTGCTGGCAACAGACTTGCCTCCCAATAGATCCTCGTTAAAGGATTTAAAGTGTACTCATTCCAATTAAAGGGCCTCGAAAGAGTCCTGTATTGTTATTTTTCATCACTACCTCCCCGAGTCAGGAGTGGGTAAGTTGTGTGTCTGCTGCCTTTCTTGGATGTGGTAGCCTCCCTCTCTGGAATCAAACCCTGATTCTCCATTACCCATGGTCACCATGGTATGCACAGATAGTACCATCGAAAGTTGATAGGGCAGACATTTGAATGTCGTGTCGCCCCCACGAGGACACGCGATCGGCCCGTGTTTATCTAGAGTCACCAAATTTTGGTCTGATAAATGCACGCATCCCCAGAGGTCAGTGCTCATCAGCATGCATTAGCTCTAGAATTACCACAGTTATCCAAGTAATGGTGGAGTGATCAAAGGAACCATAACTGATTTAATAAGCCATTTGCAGTTTCACTGTAGCATCCGTGTGCACAGATATTTGCATGGCTTAATCTTTGAGACAAGCGTTTGCTACTGGCAGGATCAACCAGATAGGAGTGCCTCAGCGGGCAGGCAGAGAGGAGGGGCCGGAGCCCGCACCTCTGCCAACAGGAGGGGTCCTCTTCCCACGGAGGGGGCACCCTGGGTGCTGGTCATGGACCAGCAACTGTGACCCCGGAGGGATGTGGGCTGGCACAGTGTGCATCAGTGCTCAGAGCCAGAGAGAAGTGGGAGAGAGCCCCCCCATGCTTCGGCCATGCATGGATGCCAGGGGATGGTGGCCGTGTGACAGGACTACTTCGCCTAGGCCTGGGCTCATCAGTCTCACCTCGACTTCCGCCTGAGGGGCACGAAATGCTCCTCACCCCCACCCACACCTTGCTCCCAGGGAGGCGAAGCTTGACTCGCAAGCTGTGACCCACAGAGCCACACTGCAGGGGCCCTCCACCAGTGGGAGTTGGTCAGCCAGATCGATCGATGGATGGTGGGTAAAGACACCTTAATCCCATGCGGACACCTGGTGGGATGTTACCCGAGGCTGGGACGTGGACTGTGACAGGAAACCCCGTCTTCCCTCTTCCGGAGCTGGGACCTGGACTGGGGCACTTGGACTTGCACATTCCGATGGAACACCACTTTGTCCTTCAACTCCCAAAGGCGGCCAAGTCATGCCGGATCACACATGCCCACCAGTCCTTCAGTGGGGGCATACCTGCAGGGTGCAACCAGCCTCACAGGATTCCTCACGGCCACTGAGGGCCAGATCCGCTCTCATATGGACTTCCAGTCAGGAGGAAGAGGCTTGAGAGAGGGACCCTCGTCCCCATGCAGACACCTGGCAGGACATCACCTGGGGCTGGGATCTGGACTCTGACGGGATGCCCCATCGTCCCTTAACTCCTGGAGTCTACCAAATCATGCCAGATAATGCATGCCTGCCAGGCGATTAGGGGAGCAAACCTGCAGGGTGTGACCGGCCCAGTGGAACTCCCCTTGGCCTCTGAGGTGCAGATCCACTCTCATACGGACTTATGGCTAGGAGGAAGAGGCCTGTGAGGGCGCATCGACCCTACACAGACACCTGGCAGGACGTTCTTCCCTGGGGCTGGGACCTGGACTCACACTATGACAAGACACCCCGTCATCCGTTAACTCCTGGAGGTTGCCAAATCATGCCTGATCACTCGTGTCCGCTGGGAGATCAGGGGAGTTAACCTGCAGAGTCTGACCACCCCGCGGAACTCCTCTCTGCCGTGGAGGAGCAGATCCACCCTCCTGTGGTCTTCAAAGTCCACCTCCTTTCTGATCCAAAGGGAACTCTGCGATTATTTGAGAACGCCTTTGAGAACTGGGCAGGGTTGGATGTCTCTTCCTAGCCAGTAGCTTTCCGGGCCCCACAGCCATCCGCACAAAGCTCTCTTAAGGACTTGCATCAAGGCCTAGCACAGTGGCCCTCCATTTTGACCCTGCAGAGAGACGTCTTTACCCGGCCATGGCCCAAGGATCACCTCGGGGACCCCACCACTTCCATGTCCCCTCCAAGCTGCTAAATCATTCTGCATCCCTGTGCCCTTGGAGCCTCTCAGGGAGACCTCCCTCAGATCCCGGCCACCCTCGTGGAACTCCCTTCGTCCACTGAGGGGCAGGTTTGATCTCATTGGGACTTCAGAGCCCCCCCTCCTTTCCAGTCCAGAGCCATTCTGGGGACTTTGTGACATTTCGGGGATGCCATCGGGTACCGGGTGAGGTTGGATGCCTTCCCCCTGCCTGGCAGGAGCTCTCCATGCCCGCAGCTGTCCACCAGATGCTCCTTTAAGGACTTTTGTCATGGGGGGGCTCCACCTGAACCCGCTCACTCAGGCAGGAGCACTCCAGACCCCGCAGCTCTAAGCCAGCCTTTCCCTTGAGGACTTCCATTGTAGGGGCTCCACCTGACCCCACTTACCCAGGCAGGAGTGCTCTTGGCCTTGCAGCCTTCAGCCAGATCCTCCCTTAAGGACTTTTGTCCCACAGGGGGGCATGATCCGGACCCTCTCACCCAGGCAAGAGTGCTCCCTGCCTGGCCACCTTCTTCTCTCTTCTGGACTTCTACTGAGATGGACTCCCCCTCCGGGCTTCCACTTCTACCCAGGCGGGAGGGCTCTTTTCCAGGGTTACATATCTCCTGGAGGATGCCAAGCCATGCTGTGTCCCCATGCCCTGAGAGCCTCTCAGGGGGATCTCCTTCCCATCCCGTCTGGTCCTGTGGATCTCCCCTCAGCCGCTGAGGGGCAGGCTTGCTCCCATCGGGACTTCCACGTCCTCTTCCTTTCCAGTCCAGAGCACCACTGTCCTCATCTCCCGCATATCCCCTGCAGGCTACCAAACTGTGCCCTGTCCCCTGTGCCCTTGGAGCCTTTCAGGCGGACCGCCCTCTGTTCCCAGCCGGCCCCGTGGAACTCTCCTTGGCTCTCTGGGTCCCGCAGACTCCCACCGGTCGCTACCTGGAGGACGTCCATCGCTGAGGTGCCACCTGCCCCCTCTCATCCGGGCAGGAGCTCTCTTGGCCCCACAGCCTTCCACCAGCAGCTCCCTTAAGGACTTCAACCTGGGGTGGTGATGATCCGGACCTTCTCACGTGGGCAGAAGCGCTCACTCCCTGGCCAATTTCCACCTCTCTCCCCTTTCCAGACTTCCATGGGGAGGGACCCTCTCCAGGTTTCCACTTCTTTCCCAGGTGGGAGGGCTCTTTTCCTGGGTTAGATATCTCTTGGAGGCTGCCAAGCTGTGCCATATCCTTGTGCCCTCGGAGCCTCTCAGGGGGACCTCCCTTCTATCCTGGCTGGCCCCGTGGAACTCCCCTCGACCAACAATGGACAGGCCCACTCCCATCGGGACTTCCACGTCCCCCTCCTTTGTGGTCCAGAGCTCCATGGTCCCCGCCTCCTGCATATCCCCTGCAGGCTTGCAAACCATGCCCTGTACCCGTGCCCTTGGAGCCTCTCAGGGGTAACTCCCACCGATCCCGGCCAGCCCATCAGAGCTCCCATCGACCACCGAGGGGCAGGACTGCTCTCATTGGGACTTCCGAGCCCCCTCCTTTATGGTCTAGAGCCATTCTGGGGACTTCATGACATTTTGGGGATTCCATCGAGTACTAGGCGAGGTTGGACACCTTCGCCCTGCCTGGCAGGAGCTCTCTGGGCCCGCAGCAGTCAGCCAGATGCTCCCTTGAGGACTTCCGTCATGGGGGCTCTGCCTGACCCTGGTCACCTAGGCAGGAGCACTCCAACCCTCATGGCCCTACACCAGCCCTTCCCTTGAGGACTTCCATCATGGGGGGGCTCTGACTGACCCTGCTCACCCAGGTAGGAGCACTCCTTGCCCCGCAGCCTTCCACAAAACGCTCCCTTGAGGACTTCCATCTCTCTGGGGGAAGCATGATCCAGATGCTCCCACCCAGGCAGGAGTGCTCCCTGCCCGGCCGCTTTCCGCCTCTCTCCCCTTCCGGATTTCCATCCTGGAGGGGACCATGGTCCAGACCCCCTCACACAGGTTGCAGCTCTCCCAGCCCAGCCATTTTCCGCCACTCTCTCCCTTAAGGACTTCCATCGGGAGGGTCCCCCTCATGGCTTCCACTTCTACCCAGGTGGGAGATCTCTTTTCCCAGATTACATAACCCTTGGAGGCCACTGAATCGTTGTATATCAATATGACATCCATGATGCAGGTTCTCCCCTTTGTCCTCCACCTAGGACTTTCAAACTCGCACAGGATATGGCCCCGGGTCCCAGCATCTTGGCCTATTTCATCTCGCTCCTCTGTCTCTCTCCTCGGCGGCACTACAAGCCTTCTGGCATGTGCCCCCTTGCCTCTTGAATGTTGCTGTTCGCAGGGCGACATCCCTGCAGTGCTGGCTGAAAGACTGGAGGCTGACCCAGCACCTGCGGATGGTCCCGGGTGCGAGACGCCATGTCAGCCCTATCTCCGCACCCCTGTGAGGACGGGATCACAGATCTGGCTTTGGGGGGGGTGGCCCTCGGCATGCCTGCACTGTCGGCTGACTCCCCTGGCATGTCCCGGGTGAGAGAAGCCACAGTGGCTGTATCTCCGCACCCCTGGGGCCTGGGAGGATGGGATCGCAGACCTGGCTTCTGGGGGCAGCCCTTGGCAAGCTTGCACTGTTGGCCGACTCCCTCAGCTGGACCCAGGTGCGACACACCATGGCGGTCGTATCTCCTAACCCCTGGGGGATGGGAGGATGGGATCGCATGCCCGCGCTGTCGGCCGACTCTCCTAGCCACTGCTCTCAACTCACCTCGGGGGACCCCGCCTCCTCCATGTCCCCTGCAGGCTGCCAAACCATGCCATGTCTCCTGTGCCCTCAGAGTCTCTTCGGGGAGCTTTGGTCCGATCCCGGCCAGCCTCGAGGAACTCCCCTTAGCTGCCAAGGGGCAGACCCGCATTCAGCGAGACTTCCACATCCTCCTCCTTCCTGGTCCAAAACTCCATGTTGTCAGTCCTCCACATATCCCCTGAAGGCTGCCAAATCATGCCTTGTCCCTGTGCCCTTGGACCCTCTCAGGGGGACTTTCCTACAATCATGGCCAGCCTTGTGGAACTCCCCTCAGCCACCGAGGGGCATGTCCACCCTCATCAAGACTTCTGTGTGTCCTTGCTGTCCTGTCCAGAGCACCTCCGGGGATTTTGCAATTTTTCTGGGATGTAGTCGTGTACCAGGCGAGGTCAGATGTCTTCCCCCTGCCTAGCAGGAGCTCACCAGGCCCGCCAGATGCCCACAGTTCGCTCTCTTAAGGGTGTCCATTGTGGTGGCCTCCTCCTGAACCTACTCACTCGGGGAGTAGCTCTCCAGGCCCCGCAGCGCTCTACCTGGAGCTCCTTTGGGGACTTCTGTTGTGGGGTCTCCACCTGACCCCGCTCACCCAGGCGGGTGCACTCCTGGCCCTGCAGCCTTCCACCAGATGCTCCCTTGAGGACTTCCGTGGCAGTGGGGAGGCACGATTTAGACCCTCTCACCCAGGTGGGAGCGCTCCCTACTTGGCCGCTTTCTGCCTCTCTCCCCCTTCTTGACTTCCATCCCAGAGGGGGCTGTGGTTTGTACCCCCTCACCCAGGTGGCATCTCTCACAGCCCGGCCATTTTCACCTCTCTCTCTCTTAAGGACTTCCATCGGGAGGGACGCCCTTATGGCTTCCACTTCTAACCAGGCAGGAGAGCCCTTTTTCTGGGTTACATAACTCCTGGAGGCTGCCAAATCATAATGTGTCAGCCGTGCCCTCGGAGCCTCTCAGGGGAGCTTCTTACCGATCCTTCCCAGCCTCGTGGAACTCTGCTAGTCTGTGAGGCCTCAGCCAGACCCTCATTAGGACTTCTGTGTGCCCCTGCTCTCCCATCCAGAGCACCACCAAGGACTTTGCGATATTTCGGGGACACAGTCTTAAGGACTTCCAGTGGGAGGGACCCCCTCATGGCTTCCACTTCTACCCAGGCAGGAGAGCTCTTTTGCGTGGTACATAACTCCTGGAGGCTGCCAAATTGTAATGTGTCACCCGTGCCCTCGGAGCCTGTCAGGGGATCTTCCCACCGATCCTTCCCAGCCTCGTGGAACTTTGCTGGTTCACGAGGCCTCAGGCAGACCCTCATCTGTACTTCCTTGTGCCCCTACTCTCCCGTCCAGATCACCTCTGGGGACTTTGCGATATTTTGGGGACGCTGTCTTAAGGACGCTCGCTTGAGGACTTCCATCCCTCTGGGGGAAGCATGATCCAGATGCTCCCACCCAGGCAGGAGTGCTCCCTGCCCGGCCGCTTTCTGCCTCTCTCCCCTTCTGGATTTCCATCCTGGAGGGGGCCATGGTCCAGACCCCCTCACACAGGTGGCAGCTCTCCCAGCCCAGCCATTTTCCACCACTCTCTCCCTTAAGGACTTCCATCGGGAGGGACCCCTTCATGGCTTCCACTTCTACCCAGGTGGGAGAGCTCTTTTCCTGGGTAACACACCATATTTCTTCATAAATAAGACCTAACCAGAGAATAAGGCCTAGCATAGTTTTCCAGGGTAGTCATGATATAAGCCCTACCCCAAAAATAAGCCCCAGTTAAGATTGTCAGCAATACATGAAAGACGTGTTGAATTATAAAATAATATTATTGACACCCATTGACTAAGGTTATCATACTCTGCTGGCCATTTTTGGACCATTCAGACACCCAACTTCTTCCCTTTGCAGAAAGTAGTAAGAGTCTTTCCCTGGGAGTCCTGCAAGATTCTTACTGTAACCCTAATCATCACTCACACTTGACGGTTGATATCCTTGACCCATAAACACTGGCAGGTGTACTTTGATTGGTCAAAATACAGAAAACACGCATAAAGCACGTGCACTTGATAATGAATGTCTATGGTTGTCTTCTTAACCATCACCATTTTGTGTTGCCACTCCAGTCTTGTAAGTCTTCAATTAACCCCCATCCCAGACAAGATGAGTGCAAAAAGAAAGAGCTATTCCATCGAGTACAAGAAAGGAATCATGGAGGACTCCCGGGGAAAGAATCTGATGTATTTCTGCAAAGAGAAGAAGTTAGATCTCCGAATGGTCTGAAAATGGAGTGCCGCGTACGATAACCTCAGTCAACAGGTCGACGAGGGAAATGCTAAGAAGTGTAAGTGTGGCTCAGGTCGGCAACCATTATTTCCTGAGCTGGAAGACATCATCTGTAAATGGATTGCTAACAGGAGAGCAAAGGCTTTGGTTGTGCGCAGGGCTGATATTTAAGCATTTTCCCTTGCAAATGACACCACAGTTAGAAATATCCCCAGAAGAATTCAAAGCATCACAACATTGGCTGGATGGCTTCCTTCAGCGATATGAACTGTCTCTAAGAAGATCAACAACACTGTTCAAGCTGGAAGATACTGAAGTTATTAAACATGCACTTGCGTTCAAATCTTTTGTTGATGGCATCGACTTTTCTAAATACCAACTCTCCAGCATGATTGCTATGGATGAAACTGCAGTGTTTATGGGCCAAGGCTCTCAAGCAACAATTGATCAGAGGGGTGCCTTGTCAATCTACATTCCCTCCACTCGTTACGAGAATGCATGTGTTACCTGTATTTTGGCAATTTGTCTAGATGGAAAGAAAACCCCACCTCTAATCATTAGTAAGAGCAAGAAAGATAAGATTGAACGTGTTTCACGCATTTACATTCTTGAAACTGAAAAAGCCTGGTGCACATTCCTTGCACGGAGAAGAATAGATCAAATAATGATTCCCGCAGGAATGACTGCCTATCTCCAGACTCTTGATATTGCAATAAACAAGCCATTCAAGGTCCATTTGCTCATGGAACTCAATTACTGCATTGAAAATAGAATGGAGAGAAATCAGCATGGAAACTTTGTGAAGCCTAGCCTGCAAGAGGTCTTGACTTGGGTGAAAAATTCATGGGATAAAATCACTGACAGCTGTGTTGCCAATGCACTACAAGCAGGCTACTTGGACAAGCAGTGCTCATTTAAGGAGAGCTTTATTGCTAGGAATGACAGATTGGGGCCAATGGTTCTACAGGAAATGGAGTCGCAAGAAATTCAGGCCGGAATTCAGGGGTTGGAGACTTATGACAATGTTCCAGAAAAAGATGACATGACTGTATTTGAATAACTTTTCCATTATTGGGCCAACAGAATGGACTGCTTCTGCTTTCAGTTTTATTCTCCTCCTCCAATACACATGTACTGAGATTTTTCTGCACTTTCTGTTAACCATGAAATATTGCACTGTGAAAGCAAAGGTGTAAATATTCTGAAGTTAAAATGTTTGTCACACTGTTTATGTAGAATTCTCACACAATCGTTAACACGTTACTTAGAACTGTTGTCCAATAACAGAAAAGTACCAAATAAATGTCGATTTTTGTACATGACTAAATGCCGATTTGTGTACATGAATAAATGTCGAGTTTTGCACATGAATAAATGAATAAATGTAGATTATTGTACGGGGGTGGGTAAATAAGGCATCTCCTGATAAGCCCTAATGTGTATTTCGATGGGGAAAGAGTATAAGCCGCAGCCTTATTTTTGGGAAAATGCTATATATATATATATATATATATATATATATATATATATATATATATATATATATATATATAAATATATATATATATATACACACACACACACACACATATATATATATATATATATATATATATATATATATACACACACACATATATACATGCACACACACATATATATATATATATATATGGATATTGGTTCTTTGAATGTGATCTGGTGGCAGTGGTGGGGTTGGTGTGTGTGTGTGTGTGTGTGTGTGTGTGTGTGTGTGTGTGTGTGTCCATTTGTGTGTGTGCGTCCATTTGTTTGTGTGTGGATAGAGCTGTCATACCTCCACATTTCCTTAAAATAAAGAGGAAATCATGCACTAACTGGGGGAGGGGGGGGCATTAGACACCAGAATATTCATGTCATAAAAAAATGAGATGCAAATAAAAGAGGGGAAATTTTTGAACCTTGAACCCCTGGCACTGAAAGCAACTTATTACGCCAGAGACTTGACACATGAGCTATGGAGGGTTTGTGTTACACAATAAGAGGCATGAAACTCTTTATGTCTAGCATTATTCACTGACTGCAGTGGTCTATGATTTAGAAGAGTCAGGGTACATGTAAGAGGCAACATCTGGAGCATTGTAGTTATATATTATTACTTAAATTCACTTAAAAAAAGTTAATAGAGTGACAGGTTCCTAGCATCATGATGCATTTTATGAACAAAAAGTAAAATGAAACACTAATTTCTGGCATTACTGACTGACTATAAAGATTCATGATTTCATGATTAACAAGGGCAGGGACAAACATAAGTACATGCATTAAGGATGTAATGTCAGCTCTGAGACAGGTAAGTGATATGTTGTTGTGTGTGTGTTTGAATATGTGCATGCATGTGGGAGAGTGAATGGGGGGGGGGGGGTGCTGTGTCAACATGATGCTTGGGATTCCCATGGTGCTCACCAGAAGAACCTGATTTGCACTCAGCAATTACGGGCATTTCATAGACATGCAGATCAGCCAATAATGAGGCCTTTCCTTAATTGCAACTAGCATGTCTCTGGATTGCATTTTCCATGATCATAGAAACAGTCCCTTTTAGCCATAGTCTTCTTTCTTTGAAAATTTCCTGATATTTCCTATTTACAATTCTAAATACATTAACCAAGATAGTTTCCTCTTTCTGCAATTTTCATTTACTATTATTTATGTCCTCCCATATCATAATTAATTTCTCATCTCAATCTTTTAATATACACTAGGATGTAGTTTTTCTCAAGTATGTAAGCTTTCAGAAATTTCAGAAATAATGTATCAATAACTTCCCTAATAACATTAAAGTATAAAAAATATCCATATTTTAAGTAGTCATACCTTAAGTTCATTTAGTTTGAATTGAATATGCTAGTATATTATTTTTACCATTGGAACTATTCTGTAATTAACTTAAGTCAAAAGAAAGGCATTATGTAAGATGGGGGGGTGAGATAACTTTAAAAATATTTTTGAGCATAGCTTATTAGAAATGCAGTGTATGCCACCCAGTTTTGCATACTAAGCACATAAGGAATATGTTTAAAGTATAATGAATCTGAGTCACCAAAATCTTTTAAATTCTTCAAATGTATCCGGTTTGTTACATGGTTCTCTAATTGTAGTGGCATCAGTTTTCTGTAGTGCACAATTAAAGTCACCTGATATTATTAAGATACCTTTCACATTCTCTAAAAATATTTCTGTATGCTTTGGCTTATTTCGCTTGAGGCCAGGATTCCAGTAGAAGTTATCTAACTATGCTTATGTGGTGTGGAATGTCACACCTCTAGCAGCCAACACACACATCTTGCATTCCAGAGTATTTTCTGAAAAATAAACTTAAAAAGCTCAAGATAAATAATTTGTAAGTATTTTGTGCAGTAAAAGCTATTAAAATTGCACACATAGCAGTGTTATCTATAGTGTCCTTTACAGTGATTCGTAGTCTTTTCCATTAATACTATAATACATTGTAATACCCCAAAGTATATTTTTTATAAACTTTCACAAACTGTCATATTTTGAAAACTATACAACCTAGACATATATTGTTAGAACATTTTTGTTAACTAGACCAACTTTCACATGACAAGAAATTCTGCTGTCAGCACATTTATTGAGATATTTACTGAAATATGAAAACATATTTAATTGTATAATTAACAATACAAATGATACCAGATATCTCTCAAGATGTGCAACTTAATTGTGCAAATAATGAAGATACTGTTCTTCAACAACATCTAAGGCTTCACCTAACGTCATTCAGCAGTTTGTAAGTCACTTGTTTTTTTAATTATTAAGTGCATATGGAAATATAACTTATTGTCATAATTACTGACAAACAACTAGCAATATTTATAGTATAATACAATATAAACCAGGATTTTCAGTGAATTGTCCTGTATCCCATGTTGGTGTATCACACCATACATAAACATGAAATTATGAATAATAAGTGGCAAACAAAGTTTAATGTATCTACTGCAGAACATCCTAGACTAGCAATCTTAGCATTATTTTATTAACAATTCATTACCATTTCTAAAAGTCACTTAAATTGAAGAAGCCAGAACTCAAAAGTTCGGATGCCATAGGGAGGTATGGGTGAGAACTGGAAGAATACAAAAAATGTTTTAGGCTTGAATGAGATAAACACATGATTTTGAAATTCTGCATTTACCATACTAATCATAAGTTTGGTGTCATTGCACTTTGAAATCATTATTTGCACAATAGTTTTATATTCTACAAAATCATTTTTCCATTCCTTTTTTTTTTTTTTTAAAGAAGGCACATAGTAATAAGGTATAATCTTTATATTTGTATTTTGAACATCTTTTTTATAACAACTATGCTTCTTCCAGAATACAAGGTCTACTTTATGGGTACTTGGATATTTCGGTAAACCTCCTCTTTTAAAACTACTGCTAAAACCATTTATAGTTAATGATATACATCTTTAAAGTTGTCACTATTTTACAAGTCTGTTTTTAAAACTTTCTATTCCGTGTGATTTACAGATTTTTGATTTTGTAAGGACTATATATTTTTATGTTTCAATATTTGTTATAACTAGTTTTCTTTAGCTACCTTAAACTCATATTATTAAACAATATAAAATATATTAAAAAAAATTTTAACAAGAAAAAAATCTAAAAGTTACCTATCCCTCTTATGAAATTTACCAACTCATAGTTCATTTAGAGTATTCCAACAGACGTACTCCCTCTGCCATGTTAATTTAGCATTAATACACTATTCATCAAAAAGATATTCCCTCTATAGCAAAATGAGATTAGATTTATTAAATTTTATCAAAGAGGTATTTTATGAAAATGTAACTTTTTAAATGTATCATCACTTGTAATAATCCGCAGAATAAACAGTATTTACGATCTTTTAAGAGAAGGAAGAGAAACAAGAAAAGAAAAATGGGCTCAGTTATCAGCAGCACATTTTATTCATACTATATGTATTCCGTTATGTTTTCCTCCTTGGATATATTAGTGTATCTTGGGGGGGTATTATTTTTTCACTGTGTTCTTCTATTTTCTTATAACTTCTTCCCCTTTATTCATTATTTGTATAATTCATATTTAATATTTGAAATAAGGGTTTGTATGTTAATTCATATATATTAATGCATTTACAAATATTTAATGCCTATAAAGAATAATGTCCAATTTTTGTTTAACTTATTTCGTAAATGTATTATTTGTTCTCTGCATTTTTCATGACTTCTATGATATGCAGATGAAAAACATATGTAATACAGGTTTTCATAGAAGATAAAATGGAAGATAGTTCATGAGGTTTATAAAGAAAATAATACATATAGTAATGTTGAATAGAAAGATTTTATACACACACACACACACGTGTGTGTGTATATACGTATTTGTTTTTTCTTTTCTATAAAATCTTATATTTTCCATGCCATGTAGCTTCTCACTAAAAATGTTTATTTTTATTATTTTTTCTGTGCTTCACCAAACCTCCTTTCCCTGCCACTTTTTATAATCAGTGATGCAACAGGTAGCATACTTGCATTTGGTGCCAATGTCTGTGAGTTCTATTCCCACCACAAGTAGATCAATTGCTGACACTGCTGTGCAGCACAGTGGGGCTGTTGCTCTTCTTTGGATGAGACATTAAACCGATGCTCCATCTGCCTGAGTTGGTGGTTATCTCAGGTGGATGTAAAAAGATCCCACAGCAGCAATCAAAAATAGTAATGGAAATTTCACATTCCCCTTGCCAACTTTCCACTATTAGTATAAACACCACCAAGGGCACTAACCTAGTGGGACTAACCTGGTCAACAATGAATCAATAAACATTAACTTTCCTTGAGACAACTGGGTTGTGTTCAGAGAAATTATTGCTGTAGTGCTATTAATGGTTTAATTGTGAAATGTAGAAATGCTACAGCAATAAAAAGAGATTCAGAGACATGAAAAATTGCATTGGCCAGAAGCTTATTAGTTACTAATTTACATATCTCTGATTCACACACTTAATGCTGCTGGAACAACTGCATTAACTTTTCCGCTGACAAATCAGTGACAGATCAGTGCATGGGAACAATGTAGTTGTAGTCAGTTCTTGATGGGTGTGACTTATAAATACAGAGTGCAACAGAAAAGACAGACCATTTGTCAACACTTTACATTACAACATTCAGATAGTTGACTACACTAACAGTAACATGTAGTAGAATGTATTGCTAAATATCCCCACAGTGTTGTCTCCTGTTACACTCAGTCACTATCTTCCTTCATAGGTTCATAGGTAGGTACTAGGCTATCAGCCCGAGGGCCTACGTAAGCTTAGCCAACAAGGTTCCCTGGCTTATGCCACCCAAGAAAGTTTTCTTTCATAGCTTTCATAGAGCAAAGCCTGTGGTTGCTACATCTGATCTTGATATTGCAGGAGCACTGCCACAAGGCCCTACATCTACAAGTTTACTGAGAACTTTGTCATCGTTTACTAGCCTGTGGTCACTGTATCTGACCGCGATACTACAGAAGCTCTGCCACGAGGCCCTACACCAACAAGTTTACTGAGAACTTTCTCATTGTTTAATGTAAGCCTATTTATCATGAAGAACCTTGCTGTGCATTAACTTTAATCAGTTAAATATTTGCATGCTGTGTGACTGAAAATCTCTGAAATACTCTGTACACTCTTAGGACCTCTTGCTAAGTTGGACACTCTCCTTTTGCTTGACCAGTAGACTATACTGCATATGCCATTTATTTAGTTTCAGGAAATGGCGCACAGCCTGTTTTACTTGCATCTCTTAATTTATAGCCATAACAAAGCAATTAACAGATTACTCTAAGTTATAAATTGACCTGAGTGTGGGAAGCCTGTTATGCTCAGCTTTTCACAATAAAAAGCATTACTAGGAGATGTGAATATTAATTGGTTGGGCATAAACTCTAATTCCCCTGCATCCTGCGTGAATTTATAAGGTTTCACACAACTAATTAATAGACCCACACATTATAGCAATACATCAAATTCTCTATTAGACTGGATCCTAGTATCAGATCCTAGCAAATACTTCACCACAGGCACAATGTCAGATGCTTTCAGTGATCATCTCCCATTGTGTATGACCAGATATCTCACACATCCAGTTAAACAGCATACTTATAAAACAACACACAGCCTTTCCAAGTTTTTTTTAAGTAATCAAACTATTTTAGCATAACAAAGATTATACTTCAGAAATGTTCATTAGTATGCTATCATCTATTAGCTGGAACTTCCTAAAAATCTTCCCCTTAGATGATGCTGTAATTGAATTAAGTACAGCTTTTCTTGTTTGTTTGTTTCTTTTGGCTTTTCCCAGTTAGGGGTCGCCACAGCGGAACTCCGGTCCACTAATGATTGGCAGTAGAGTTTTACGTGCTGGCTTGCCAGGCCTAACGCACAACCTTCAATGAAGGAACGCCCATTCACGCATGTCGCCACACAGAAGACGCTCTAACTGAGAATCGAACAGGCAACGTCTAATTGTGAGGCGACAACGCTACCACAGCACCACCACCGCAGTGTCGTAAATCACCTTGCACCTCCTAGAAGGAAAAGACTGAAAACAAATAACGGAGTTTGGCTATCCAAAAATAGTAGGATGCTAATGCAGGATAGAGAAAAGCATGGGAAAGAATGGCAAAAATATAAAACACCTCAATATCTTGAAAACTTTAGAATGCTTCATACCATACTAAAAACAAATTAATGAAGACAAAAACTATACTGTAATAATTTTCAGTATAATATTAAACACAACCCTAAAAGGTTTTTGACATCCATAAAGAAATCTTGCATCCTGGTCAACAATTCAACCCAACTCCCTCTCATGATAACTAACCACTAAAAGCTGCAACCCTGACCAACAGCCACACATCACCACATTCACTTTAAGCCTGTGCCCACATCCTATATAAAACAACTGTAAATAAGCTTAAACCATGCTCTTCTTCAGCTGATGACCTTCCAAGTGAGTACCTAAATATAGCAGCCAGTAGCACTGCCTATCCTGTCTCAATCCTTATAGATAGGTCTGTTCATGAATCCCACATTCCCTCTCTCTGTAAAAAGTCAAACATTATCCCTCTGCACAAAGGAAGAAATTCAACAGACATTAATAACTTTAGACCTATAACAATCTTATCTCCCCTTTCCAGGATACTTGAAAAACTGTATTCAAAAACAATTGCTAGACTATCTCCTGCAGGAAAGACTATCCCCTGTACAACTTGGCTTCCATCCTTCACATAGTACTAGCAGTGCCCTTCTAACCTGTATAGATACTGTCAATAAAGCTAGAGATAATGACAAACTAGTCTCTTCCTTATATCTAGACTTGTCTAAAGCTTTTGTTACAGTTTGTCACAGCAAACATCTGCTTCAAATGCTGTCAGTAGGTCTCTCTCAGCTCATCCTTCTGTGATTCAAAAGATACCTGTCCAATATATATCAGTCAGTAAAATGGCACTCCTTGCTCTCTCCTTACCTCCAAGTTACCACTGGTATATCCCAAGGTTCTAGCCTTGGTCCCCTCCTCTTTAACATTTTCACAAACACCTTCTATACATCCACACAACAGGCCACCCTAATACAATCCACAGGTGAATCAACTCTCATTTGTGCATCTGACAACATGGTACGTCTCCAAAAAACTACTCGGGAAGCTTTTACAGACCCTGAAACTTGGCTTTGTAACGCACAACTCCTGCTCAACCCATAAAAGACCAAACTACTACTCCCTCCCCAAAATTCTTCTCTTATGAAAAATTTAAAGTCTTCTCTCTTGATAACACAACCATTTAAGTTAATTCTCGTAGCAAACTATTAGGGGTGATAGTGGATGATAATCTTATATTCAACCTGCGTACATAAAATAGCATAAGAAATAATCATCAAAAACTAGGGATGCTTTACAGAGCTAAAAACTTTCTCACTGACTTTAAAACTACGCTTGCCACAACTTATTTATCTCCTCCACACTCTTCTTTATGGTGCTCCCATCCTTACTAACCTACAGGCTTCACAAAAATTAATACTTAATGCTATAACAAAGTTGCTAAATTTCCAGCACATACCCCTTTCAGAACCCACCACTATACAGCACTGAAAAGCCTAAATTGGTTAGAACTGCCTCATCCACTAACATATACACAACTTGTTAGCACCAATACAATTATCCAGAATCCATCTGCCTGCCCAGCACTAAAAACATTCTACACAACTATGATTCTAGTCAGTCATTGTGACCCAGTGACCAAAAACACCTGTCTGTCTACAAATGTAGCAAAATTGCTCCTACAGTACTTATTACCTTGATACGGCACTCTTGAATATTGAGGCAATGTTCCTCATGTACACAGACAACCTTTCCTCCTCTCTACCAAAACAGCAGAGCCAAAGCAGACACCCAAACACAATGCCCATTGGTGACTCCATAGTCAGACACACCAGACTGAGGCACTCAGGTCTCTCAACGTCATTGTCCAGAGATAAGATGATCAGCTTTAACAATTGGCTTAAACACTGGTGTCATTCAGCCTGGGATGACATGCTGGAGTGCCTTTTTAGGCAAGGCTCAAATTCTAAACCTACCACCCTAGAACACAAAAAGGAAAAGGTAATGCTGCTCAATGCCAGAAGTCTAAATCTCAAATATGGAGAACATCGATGTCTGTGCTGTGACAGAAACCTGGTTCAAGGCATCAGGTTTTACCTAGACCATCCAGGTGCAATTAACCAAGACTGCTCTGCAAACACAAACTCAGGAAACTAATGTATCACCAAACACCATCATACTAGGTGACTTAATATAGACTGGGAACACTACAAGCCCAAACACCTTCCTGGAATTCATAAACTCAAATGCCATGGAACAACTAGTCACCATCCCCACAAGAGGAGATACACAATGTTCAACACCGCCAGCACCTGCAGGACTGCATGGATAAGGCAATCCCAAGCAAAACAACTCCAACAAAAGGAGGAAGCTACTACAAGATAGAGCAAAATCCTTAAAAGGTAAGACACCCTTTTGATCACAAGTAAAAAAAACTAAGAGTCTCAATAAATCATCCCAAAAAATTTCGAGAAAAAATAGCTAAAGACTCAAAAGACAATCATAAGGCCTTCTTTAGCTATGTTAGAAACCTAGGAGGAAACTCCCAGATATGCTCAGAACTAGTTCAAAATGATGTGAAGATTACTGATCCTACAGACATTGCCAACATACTGGCTGACAGGTTCAGTGCAAACTTGGAGAGATATCTATACCAAATGAGAAACATCTCCAAGTGAGAACTGCTCCAGCATCCATGGGACCCCTGTGTGCTCCACGAACTCAATGAGGAATTAAACCCACAGCTAGGACAGCTGTTTAATCAAAGTCTTACCTCTGTGCAACTGTGGTCCCACTTCACAAAAGCGTGTGCCTCCACAGACCCTGGAAATTACCGCCCATTAGCTTGACTAGCCTTATCTGCAAAGCCATGGAGAGGATCATAATGGACCTCATAAATAAAGACATAGGAATTTGCAGACTTTGGATCCAACCCAGTTTGGTTTTGTCAAAGGCAGATCATGCCTTTAAACAGTCACCAAAGCCATTGATGAGGGAAAGGCAGTCCATACAGCCTACCTCGATCTGGCTAAGGCTCGGGTATCATTGAAAAAAATGTTAACCCATACATCACAAGATGGGTTGCAAACTGGCTGAGTGACAGAACCCACAGGGTCAGAGTTGCTGATGTCAGACTCAAAGCCTGTCACAAGTGGTGTCCCACAGGGCTCAGTCCTGGCCCACTCTTGTTTGGCATCTACTTTCCTCAAGTACAAGCAAACACAGGAGGGTTTGACAAAGTTTGCAGATGACTGCAAACTGGGAGCCATAGTAGAAAACACATCTGACACAGATATCCTTCAGAAGGGTCTCACAGAAACGGATAACTGGAGCCAGAGCCATGGCCTAAAGTTAAATGCCAAAAAATGCATAGTCATAAAACAAGGTTACTAGCTACCAAATAGGTGGCAATCCACTGAGCACAGAAGAAGTTATCGGGGACCTGGGGACCCAGGTTGATAGTAGTCTGTCATTCGACACCCATGTAGCTAAAGTAGTTAGGAAGTCCTTCTACATTGCCCACCTTATCATGAAGGGATTCTCATCTAGATCAAGGGAGGTCATAGTCTCCCTTTACTCATCACTCATCAGACCAATGATTGAGTACAATGCCCCATTCGGAATGTATCTGACCCGACACTTGCAGCAGCTGGAGAGGCCACAAAAGTTCCTCACCAAAAGGATAAAGGGTCTCAAAATCTGTCCTATGCTGCCCGACTGAAAGAACTCCAGCTCTATTCAGCTCAGAGGTGACCTTTGCCTAACATACAAGGCCATGTCAAACCCAGATTTGATGAATATGCTTCACCTCAAAAATCTAGATCCATCAGAGCCACAAGGGCGGAGACTAAAACTCTCGACACGGCTATTAATAGGACGTGCTGGAGAGATAGATTCATCACCCAAAGACTCCCTATGCTGTGGAACAAAAATCCCCGCAACATGTGAGGCAGAGCACTCGCTGGCCTTGTTCAAGAGAAATCTTGACCAATGGATGGGAGATCGCAGATATACCCCAGGAATTACCTCAGTGTCACTGCTCGACAGAGGCACAGCAAAATAATGGGTATAGTTCCCCATACTAAAGGGGCTAGGCTTATAAATGCCCTCGGGCAGATAGCCTAGTATGAACCTATGAACCTATGAACCTATTACCTGTACTTATACTAGATTGCTAAGGCCTGGAACTCCTTACATGTAGCCATCAGGTCTATACTGTCATTCCCGTCTTTCAAAACCACTCTGAAAGATTTCCTAGCTAAAATCTGGCACTGTTCTTGCTCAAAACCAGGATAAACTATATCTCTAAATGTGAGCAAACACTTTTTCAATTCCTATAGCTCCTTACTCTCCCTTCTTCACTTATTTCCTCACTGCTATTAAATTCTCTTCCCTGATTTTCTCTTTAAATATATCATAAGCGTGCTTTTCCCTTACTTCATATTGCAATCTTTATTTCTGTTAGACTAACTTACACTTAATTTCTCTACAAACTGTCTAAAATGTTTCTACATATTAAATGATTGTTATATATCTTTTATCAATTCTTAACTAAGGTTTTTATACTATGTCTAATTTGTTATAATTATTTAAACTGCAGATGTTTTGGTTTTATTTTGAAGATGGAAAAATTACTGTTCTTAGGGGTGGCGCAGTTGTGCAGTGATTAGCGTTTTTGCCACACAGCAGAGGTTGTCTGTTCTGATTCTCATTTGGGGTGCCTTCTTTGCAGAGTCTGCATGTCTTCCTTGCATTCGTGTGGGTTTCCTCCAGGTATTGCAGTTTCCTCCCACATTACAAAGACAAGCACCTGCAGCATTTCTCCCTGGGCCTCCGCCTCCAGTGTCTGTCAGCCTGGGATGACATGCTCGACAAGCCACGTTGCTTCGCTAGGGACGGCTTGCACCTGTCACCCCTGAGTTTTCGAATACTGGCAAAGGCTCTTGCTTCCCCCATAGTGCCTTTTTTAGGTAAGGCTCAAAAGACAAACCCACCTCCATAGACAACACAAAGAAAAAAAAGTAAGGGTAATGCTGCTCAGTGCCAGAAGTCTAAACCTCAAGATGCACGCACTCGAGACTCTCTTCAGTATGGAGAATATCGATATCTGTGCAGTAACAGAAACCTGGTTCAAGGCTCCCAAGAGCACCTCAGCACTAACAGGTTATACTTCATACCATACTTTTCGGCCCCAAAACTCGGACCAAACCACAAAGGGAGGGGGAGTATCCATATTTATCAAAGATACCCACACCTCCAGGTTAGTGGCATTGCACGAAGCATCGGAGACCATCCATGTGCAACTAACAGTGGGCAAAACTGCCTTTCAGTTTGTAGCCTGCTACAGACCACCCTCCCAAACACAGGAACCCCACTTGGCTTTCCTGAGAACACTGGAGAATATGAAGGTCTCTCTAAACACCATTATATTGGGTGACTTCGACTACCCAAACATTGATTGGGAAAACTACTCAAGCCCAAACACCCTCGCCCAACGGTTCCTAGAATTTATAAACTCAAATGCTATGGAGCAACTGGTCACCACGCCCACAAGAGGGGAAAACATATTGGATCTGGTCATCACCAACATGGGGTCTCTATGTTCCACACCAGAGGTATACCCCTCATTGGTAAGATCAGATCATAAACTAATCTCACTGGACATCCATATTCCGTCCCCACCCCCAGCCAAGGAAACCACGGTGAAGAACTTCTCAAAAGCAAACTTCACACTTCTCAAAACTGAGGTGGAATCCTTCAAAGTCCCCGGGTCAGTGGAAAATACGGCCCAAAACGCAGAATCCTTTACAAAAGCATTCTATGGACACCTACAGGAATGCATGGAGCATGCTATCCCAAATAAAACCAAGACTCACTCCTCCAAAGGTAGGAGACCTGTCTGGTGGACCCCGGCCATAAATAAGCTATACAACAGAAGGAGAAAGCTACTACTTGATAGAGCAAAATCCCAAAAAGGGAAGGCATCTCTGATCAGTACTAGCAAGAAACTACGATCCCTCATAAAATCATCTAAGGCCAGCTTCGAAAGAAAAATTGCACAAGACATTAAAGATAATCACAAGGCCTTCTTTAGTTATGTCAGGAACCTGGGAGGCAACTCCCAGATATGCTCTGAGTTAGTGCAAAATGACAAAAAAATACACTGAACCCACAGACATTGCCAACATCCTGGCAGAAAGGTTCAGTACAAACTTCTCCCCCCCTTCCCCCCCAAAAGAGCAAATGTCTATCCCAACAGAGTGTAGCCTTCTTGAGATCACAGATGCACAGGTGAGAGCTGCCCTCTCCAAAGCAAAAAACACAGCATCAATGGGACCAGACGGTGTCTTGGGCTGCGTCTTACATGAGCTCCAAGAAGAACTAAACCCTCATATAAAGTCACTGTCCAATCTCAGCCTTACTACAGGATATGTACCCAAGGAATGGCGTACAGCAACAGTGGTCCCACTCCACAAAGGTGGTGCCACAACAGACCCCAGAAACTATCGCCCTATAAGTCTGACTAGCCTGGTCTGCAAAGCTATGGAGTGTATCATCATGGAAATCATAAACAAAGACATTGGGAACCTCCAGACACTGGATCCTACCCAATTTGGCTTTGTTAAGGGCAGATCTTGCCTCTTGAACCTGGTTGACTTCTTTGAAACAGTTACCAAAGCCATAAATGAAGGGAAGGTAGTCCACACAGCCTACCTGGACCTCGCAAAAGCCTTTGACACAATACCCCACTCGGGCATCATAAATAAGCTCACCAGCTTAAATATCAACCCCTATGTCATAAGATGGGTTTCAAACTGGCTCAGGGATAGAACCCACATGATCAGAATAGCAGGTGCCATGTCAGACTCTAAACCAGTTACAAGTGGCATCCCACAAGGCTCAGTCCTGGGACCTCTCTTGTTCGGTATATATTTCTCCGAGGTACAGGCTAACACGGGTGGACTATGGCTGACCAAGTTCGCAGATGACTGCAAATTGGGTGCCATAATCGACTCTCCGGCTGACAAAAGCATCCTCCAAAAGGGTCTCACAGAGACAGATAACTGGTGCCAGAGCCATGGCTTAAAACTAAATGCCAAAAAGTGCATAGTCATCCCTTTTGGGAAAAACAAAGTGTCCACAAATTACCACATAGGTGGTAATCCATTAAGTACGGAAGAAGTAATAGGGACTTGGGGACCCAAGTAGATAGCAATCTCTCCTTTGACAATCACATTGCCAGAGTGGTTAGAAAGACCTTCTATATAACCCACCTTATCACGAAAGGGTTCACATCTAGATCAAGAGAGGTCATTGTGCCCCTCTACTCATCACTTATCAGGCCCATGATTGAATACAGTGCCCCATTTGGGATGTACCTTACCCGACACCTGCAGCAACTGGAAAGACCCAAAAAGTACCTCACCAAGAGGATCAAGGGACTCAAACAGTTGCCCTATGCAGTTTGACTAAAAAAACTCCAGCTCTACTCAGTTGCGTACCGCATACTCAGAGGCGATCTGTGTCTGATGTATAAAGCCATGTACAACCCAGAATTAATGGACATGCTTCACCTCAGGAAATCCAAATCCCTTAGAGCTACACGCTCCAGGGACTTGAACCTCAGCACAGAAATAAATAGGACATGCTGGAGGGACAGATTCATATCCCAGAGGCTCCCCTCACTCTGGAACAAAATCCCGATCCATGTTAGGCAGAGCCCCTCACTGACCCTCTTCAAGAGAAATCTTGACAAGTGGATGGGAGATTGTAAGTTTACCCCTGGGATCTCTTCTGTCTCCCTGCTTGACAGAGGTACAGTAAACTAACCTTAAAAGGGCTACCTTCTGTGACCTACTATACAGAGGCACAGTCAACTAATCTAAGAGGGTGGAGAAAGCCAAACACACTCTGGCTAGGCTTATAAATGCCATAGGGCAGATAGCCTAGTATCAACCTATGAAGTTATGAAAATGGGCTCTGCCCAGTTGGACTTTCCCAGTAAATAAATGTTAAACAAGCAAACAAATAAATAAAATAAAATAAAATGTTCTATAATAATTTGGAGCTTTTCTGCCTGGGACTCCACTGAAAATAGACTTGTTCCCAGCCGGATTTTCCTGGTTATCAAATGTCACTAAATAAATAAATAAAATGAGAATATATACAATATACCATTTCTCTGATTCCCACATCTAACTATCCCATTTATGACTTTCCTGTGTTACATCATATGCGCACTTTATAATAACAAATGTGAAGTTGTTCTATCTCGCCGTTCATTCTTACTGATGGGTTCGGAGCCAATCCCTCGACTCCGAGTCGGCCTACTACAAAGCTCAAGGTCTTCAAATAGCTCGAAGCCATGTCCCTATCCCATGATGCTCCTAGAGTTACCTCAGATCTACTTTGCTGCTGCAACAGATCGGAGGTTCTCACTAACTCGGGCCAGTAAAACCTTTATTTTACAAATATTTCTTATTAATCTTCATAACTTTGACTAGATAATAGTTTTAGATATTTTTATAAGCTCTTTTTTCTTAATAGTATATTTCCCTTTCCCTGGTGTGCTTTCTTATAAATATCTAGTTGGCCTCTTTTTTCCTAGGCCTAGTTTAAAGTGTGTTATCTTATACTTAGAGTGTGCTTACTTAGTGACCTTTTGTCACAGTTTATAAAGAATTTAGATAAGGTTTATTTAGAGTGTGCTTAGTTTAGAATTTAGATAAGGTTTAGTGTGTGTGAAATTGCAGCTATCTTTATCATTTTAGTATAGTCTGCTTAGTGTTTGATATTGTCTGCCTTTAGACAGAATTTTTCTGTCACAGTCAATAAGGCTCTTTGACTTTTGGTTACTGTTCAATTTTCATAGTCTTTGTTTGACAGCAGTCTAGTTTAATTCTGTGTTTGGTGCAATATGGCTGACCATCAAGATAAACATCCCAAGTCAGGTTTTTAAAAGTGCCCCAAATGTGGCCAAAAAATGTCTGTCACTGACAGTCATGTCAATTCTGTGAATTGTTTAGGAGCTTTACATTTACAGGATAGCTGCTCCATATGCCATTCTTTCTCTTCCAGAGTCCTCCAGGAGAGAAAGAGGAAGTTGATAGATAGAGGTTTGCTGAAATCCTCTTTCCAAGAAGCTTTGAGTGACCAAGATGGATCCAGTAAGTCCTCAAAGTCTTCTGAGACAAACAAATCCAAGAAATCTTTGACGTCGGCTCCACAGACTTCGGAGCCGACAGTCTTATCTTTTTGGAGCTGGCCCCCAGTCCTGGAACCTGTATCCAAAATACCCAAGTCTTCTCTATTACAGTTAGTACCACCTTCAGTTCATTCATCTCAGTTCTCTATTAGCCTTTCTGATCTGGATGTGGATCGTGTGGTGCAGAAGCTGTTACAGGCACCAGACTTTGCAAAAATTTTATCGGCTCCGACCCAAGTGGCTTTGGAGCCGAAGACCCTTATGCCAGCTACAGCTCCTCCTCCTCCGAGCCATACTGGTCCTTCAGAGCTGGAGGAGTCGGACTTGTTGATTGTGGAACCTTCGGAGCCAATGCCTGCTCCAGTGTCTTCGGCTCCGTTTACTCTGATGTCCTCGGTGCCGATCGAGGACTCTAGGAGCCAACACTCTCTGGTCATGTCCAGGGAGGATAGTCAGACTGACTTTTTGGTTCCGACTCTGCCTGTCGGGGCTTCAGCTCGGATGAGCTCGGCTCCTGCCTCGGGCTCAGAGCCCACTGTCCTGGTGCCTGGGGTATCGACAGTTTCCTTGGATCCGTCAGTCCCTTCGCATTGGAGCAGGGGTGTCTTCGAAGCCATGAAGAGAGTTATGTCTCCCAAGACATCCTTGACCTCAGGTCCAGCTTCTTCCTCCCATAAAGCGCTTGTGTTTGCTTCTGCTTCACAGATCCTGTCCAAGCGTAGAGACCCAGAGCCTCAGGAAGCCTCATTGGATGGCCCATGCTCTTCTGAGACCTCACCTGAAGCTCCCACTGATGAGGTTCCTAGGAAGAGAGTTTGTAAGAGGAAACATCTAGACTCCCCACAGGAGTCCCTGACATCTGATACTGACTTGGATGAATCAGAAGTGTCCCCACAGTCCCATTCTGAGGATATTTAATTTGCTGAAATACTAGAAATCCTTAGTCAGAGGGGTGACTGGCAGTCAAAAACCCTACTGAAGACGAGTCTGTTCTCCTGAAGGCTTTCGGGTCTCAGCCCTCCACCTCTTGGGTGTCTCTGCCCTTTGATGAGTTGATGCAGCTGGTCTCATGAAGGGCGTTGGAGTCTCTGGATACTGTGGAGCCTGTCCCTAGGAGGCCTAATAAGTTTACCTCTGTTCCCCAAGACAAATCTTTTTTGACCAAAGGTGTGCCAGTTGATGCCATAGTGGTGACGGCAGCCACCAAAAAGGAAATATCAGAAACTTCCTCTTCTATCCATCCTTCTAACAGAGATTCTAGGATCATGGATAGATATGGGAAGCACACTTTTAGTTCAGTGACTTTTGCACTCCGTTCACTCAACTACTTAACCCATTTCACGAGACTACAAAGAGATCTCCTTAAAGAGCTGGAAGATACTCATCAGGGTACAGAAGCTGCAGGAGCTTCAGCTTGCTACCCTCATCTCCATTGTTAACTCGTCCATGCGCCTCATTTCTTATGCAGCTGATGGAATGAGTAGGGCAACAAGTACAGGAATTGCTCTTAGAAGGCACTCCTGGATGCGTTTGTGTTCCTTCGAGGAGCCCTCCAAGTCATCCTTTGTGATTACCCCTTTTGAGGGCTCATCTGTTTTCGGGCCCAAAGTCAAAGAAACTTTGATCAGGTGTGAGCAGGAAGGAAAGACTCTGCCGTCGGAGTCCGTTTTTTCACCCCTACCAGACCCTACCCCAAGGGTCAAAGGGAGGGAAAATGCGGTTCTGAAAAGCCCAAGGAGCCAGTCAGGACACACATGGTGAACCCCCCTCCAGTGCAGAGGAGGGGGCAGTAATGGAAGACGCCGCCCTTGTGGCAGAGGGGGTCCGCAAAACCAGGGTGACAGAGATCACTTCTTTACGAAGCCCTATCAGCGCTCCTGAAAGGAGGCCTGACTGTCCTACTCTGGAGGCAGTCGGGGGTCACTTATCTTTGTACCCAAATGCCTGGCTCAAAATAAACGACAACTGGGTAAAAAGTATAATTTCCAGAGGATACTTCATTCCTTTCGCCACATCCCCTCCATCTGCAAGGAAAATACCCAACGTTCCTCCCAGTTACAGGGAACAAGCAACAGTAGAAGTCCAAAAGTTGCTAAAGAAAAGAGTCATCCAACCAGTTCCAGCAGTTCAGACAGAATCCGGAACTTACTCACAATTCTTTATAGTTCTAAAAAAGACAGGGGACTGCATACCTTTATTGGACATCAGCAGGCTAAACAAATCTGTCAAGAAAGAGAAGTTTCAGATGGCCACGCTTCAGTCGATACTTCCCTTCTTAGAGAAAGACAATTGGATGTGCTCAATAGATCTCCAGGATGCGTACTACCACATAAAAATGGCCAAACCATCCAAGGATCATCTGCGCTTCCAGCTGGGAGCCAATCATTACCAGTTTTGAGCCCTGTCCTTTGGTCTCACTACAGCCCCCAGAGTGTTCACCAAATGTATGGCAGTGGTCAAGGCTCACCTGAGACGTTTAGGATTCCAGGTTTTTCCGTACTTAGACGATTGGCTCCTTACCGCCACCACCAGGCATCAACTCAAGGAATCCACTCTGTCACTCTGCAGCTAGCTGGGTATTACAATAAACTCAGAAAAATCTGCCTTGTCGCCATCGCAGCATATTGTCTTTATTGGAGCAGAACTGGACACCACCACGCTAAGACTTCCAGTAGAAAGAGTCTTATTACTCCGTCAGCAGGTCCATATTCTGATATCCAAAAACAAGGCTCCAATAGAAGTTCTAAAATTGTTAGGTATGATGGCAGCAGCAATTCTGGCCATACTGCTGGGTCACATGCACATGCGGATACTGCAGTGGCTGTTGTTTATTCAGTGGTTTTTACCAAGAGTTTCCCATGTCTCACCTGATAGTGATCATAAACTCCTGCAAAAAGGATCTTCAGTGGTGGTTGACCTCACTTCATGTCACAATAGGGCGTCCCTTTGTTTTACCCCCACCAGCGGCCACAGTGACCACGGATGCTTCCCTGATAGGGTGGGGGGGCATTTTCAGGGAAAGACAGCCCAAAGCACATGGACTGATCAAGAAACACATCTGCATATCAATGTCTTAGAGATGAGAGCAGTACTTTTGGTGTTGCGATTCAAACAGACAACATGTCAGTGGTCTGGTACTTGAACAAACAAGGAGGAACCAGGTCATATCCCCTTTGTCGCGAGGCCCTAAGAGTATGGCAGTAGACTATATCCACCCAGTGCTTTCTGTTAGCAATGCACATCCTGGGGAAATCCAGCATGATAGCAGACAAGCTGAGCAGAGCAATTTTGTTGCCTCATGAGTGGTCCCTCAAGAAAGAAATAGCGGACAGGATATTCCGCAAGTGGGGCCAGCCTTCCTGTGACCTTTTTGCCAGTCACATACAAAATGCAGATGCTACTTTGCCCTGATTCCCCCTCTGGGAGAAGCCCCAAGGGACATACTTGTTCACGAATGGCCCCTGGGTCTCCTCTATGCATTCCCATCAATCCCGTTAATAACCAAGGTATTACAGAAAGCAAAAGCCCTGGGAAGGACAATCATTCTAATAACCCCTCATTGGCCTCATCAGATTTGGTTCCCCTTCCTTCATCTTTTGGAGGACCCTTGGATTCTGGACCCAGTTGCAGACCTTCTGACGCACTTGTCGGGGGAACTTCATCCCTTTCTGCAGTCCCTGAAGCTGACAGCTTGGCTGCTCCATTTCCCATCATAGCCGGGTTCCATAACTTTTCCAATGAGACTAAGCAAATTCTCTTATCCTCTCATAAATCCTCTATGTGGAAACTATACTTTAGCAAATGGAAAAAAATTTCTATATGGGCCTCTAAAAACAATATTGATCCTTACCAAGCCCCTATGGCCTCCATTTTACAGTTGTTGACCATGATTTTCTACAATGGAGCTGCAGCAGCAACTGTTCGGGTTCAGCTGGCTGCCATTTCTAATTTTCATCTTGGATTCAAAGGATTGAATATTATGTCACACAAATTATCCAAAGCCTTTCTCAAAGGGACTTCTCATCTCAGACCACCTGTGAAATCTCCCTCTTCTCCATGGAATTTAAGTTGTATGCTTTCCCGCATCATTCTTCCTCCATTTGAACCAGCTTCCTCATGTGACCTCAAATCTTTGTCATGAAAAACTATCTTCTTAGGAGCTATTACTTCTGCCCGCAGAATGTCAGAGCTTCAAGCCTTGTCAATTAAACCTCCTTACTTGATTTTCCATTCTGACAGAGTCTCACTTTGAACAAATCCCTCCTTTTTGCCTAAGGTTTGCACTGAAACTAATCTTAACCAAATTATTGATTTGCCAGTTTTCTTCCCCAATCACTCCAACAATCTAGAGTACATGCTACACAAACTTCATGTTCACAGACAGCTCAGATTTTACTTGGATAGAACAAAAGATTTTAGGAAATTGGAACAGCTTTTTGTTTCCTTTTCAGACTCCAGGAAAGGTATGCCAGTGGCTAAAACAACTCTGTCTAAATGGTTATCTGATTGTATCACCTTTGCTTATTCAGCTACCAATATGTTCTTACAGCATAAAATTAAAGCTCACTCAACCAGAGCAGTTTCTACATCCTCTGCTTTTTCTGCCAGACTTCCTATTGATAACATTTGTGCAGCAGCCACTTGGTCAAGACCTCATACCTTTATCACTCATTACAAAGTTGATAGGGCCTCCGGGGACAGGGCCTCATTTGGATCCACCGTCCTGAAAAATATACTCTTGTGAGCCACCTGAGATGGATGGTGCTTGGGATGCTACCCATCAATAAGAATGAACGGTGAGATAGAACAACTTCACATAAAGAAGTTATGTACTTACCATAACATTCCATGTGAGTTGTTCATCTCCCCTTCATTCTTACGTCCCTCCCTCCTACCCACTCCAGGGCTTTTAGAAGACTGAGATGCTGGATCCATCCTGGTTGCTCAGCCCTCTGTACTTTCTCTTAGGGAGTGATAGAATGACATATGGTACTGTTATACGCAGCAAACAAGATCTGAGGTTACTCTAGGTGCATCATGGGATAGGGACTTGGCCTCGAGCTACCTGAAGACCTTGAGCTTTGTAGTAGGCCGACTCGGCACCGAGGGATCGGCTCCAAACCCATCAGTAAGACTGAAGGCAAGATGAACAACTCACATGGAACGTTATGGTAAGTACATAACTTATTTCTTTAATTTTACCTCTAATTTAGTATGTAAGACTAAACTTCATTTTAACATTACAATGTGTTGTTAGTGTTATCATTGAATACCAAAAGTATAATAAATGCATCATCCGTATTGCTTTTCCTTTCCATTGTAAATGCATCCTGTGCCATCTTTAATGTACTCACTCAGAGACCATCTATAAAACCACTATACTGCAATCTTCCTTCTACAGTGAACGAACATAAAAAAATCAAATCTGACCAAATCATCTCTCTCTGTGTAGACATAAAGACTATCAGAAAAAGAACTAGGCCAACCAAGGTCTTTGAGTAACTTACTAGGCACCCTTTCTACTGTATCAAGATAATGCCATGCATTCTTTACACAATTTGCATTGACGAGATACATCTTCTCTCTTTCCATGTAACCCATGTCCCAACATTATGATAGGTTCACATGTAGGTAAATATTAGGCTATCAGTCTCCAAACTATTACAAGCCTTGCCAATAACCATCAATTAGAATCAAAGCCATGTACCTTCCATATGTATGATAAAGACCTTTAACCATTATGCCAACCCCTCACAGCATTAATATACCTGTTAATAATCCACACCTCATCCCTCTCAAACATTGAAGCTTCACTTAAGAAAGGCAAACATAGGTAACAATCCAGTACTGCATGTCTACTGCAAAGACAAGCACATATTCAAAGCCTCTTCTATTTTCTGCTGCCAGTCATTATATTTCTGCTATCAGTCCTTATTCTTTCCCATTTTAATTGCATCCCTTAAATTGGAAGATAGTACCTATGTGTTTGCTACCATCAAATAAAATTCAAATACAAATGCCATTTTGTAAGATAATGACCTCATAAAACAATGTTATCACATCTTGCTGCATAGCTCACCCAGACAATTGGTGAGCTGTGAAAGAAGAAATTATCTATACTACCCATTGCCTGTGGAAATTTTGATAGACAGAAACATTCAAACATTGCTTATTTATATTTGTGGACCAGGAAGTGGTCTGGTTCGGTGACCCTTTTCAGCCAAGACTCGAGCAACAGAGGTGCACCAGCACATAAGCTGATAGCATACAAGTATGAAAACACTACAAATACCACAGGAAGATTGTGGAGTTACTACAGGGATCATTATACAACTATACATGCTACTTACAGATTTAACAGGATTAGTGTACAGTATTTACACACAAGTAATATCAACCAGTTGTGTATGTACTTAGACAGTGTAGATTATGTACATTATTACCTAGTAATCCTTTCACTGCTGGGTGGTATAACTGGGATGATGCCATTGAGATTTATAGATAAGGTGCTTATACAGGGTTTCTTTAAATTACTTAAAGAAATGAAAGCTTTTTCAAAAATTAGGTAGCTGGTTCCAGGTTGCAGGACCTAGTCAAGAGAATGCCTTGTCACCTACCTTATTTTAAAGGTTGGGGGGGTGGGGGCTGATCGGTGTAATAATGTCATCTTGGCTTCTTCTTAAAGAGTATGTCAGTTCCTTAAATTGCAGTTTTGATCTTATAGGTGGGCAGTATCATAGTTTTAAGATTCTGAGTATTTAAAAAGATGACAATCAGTAAATCATGTTATAATCAACAATCACCCTCTATATAAATGTCTAAAACATATAGCTTGTGGGACACAACTGGGCTAATAAAGGCTGTAGTGGTCATTATCCTGGTGTACACCTATGAACCTATGGAGCCAGAAGAGAGAGAGAGAGAGAGTCTTGAAGATAGTAGTGAAGTTAAAGAAAAATTAAGGGCCTTCTTATTTTAGGGAGTATAATGGATTCTAGTGTGTACACAACCATGTTGGAATGTTAGATAAGATGTTATGCAAAGCCTTTAATAGTAAATTTGTGTCTGTTATGTGTGGCTGCACTTCTATCCCCTATTCTATATCTACTTAAACTTGTCTTAAATTCCTGGATAGATGAAAGTGAAGAGTGGGAAGAAATCAGTGCAAGGGCTGAGATGTGATGGAGAAGCACAAGATGTAGTCATTCTCACTGTCACTCTCTCTCTGTTCCTTAAGGCAGTAGATTCCATATTTGTAAGTGATCCTCCCTGTGTAAAACAGAGGAATTTGAAACAAAAGAATAACAGAGCATGGGAGCATCCTACGTAAGGGAAGGAAGGGTCTTCATTTTTGCAAAGGAGACATAGCGATAAAGGCTATTAGTCTTTCAGACACAGAGGTCACTCAAATGGAAGAGATAGAAGTCAAAATGGAAAAATTATTTTGTAGGATCATGTGGATGGCTTACCAGATATGGCATGGTGTATCTAATTTACGTGGTGGTTTCAGCTTTATCATGTTATAGGATGAACATGGTTAATAGAACGAGGTGGCTAGGGGCAGAGATTAGGAACCCTGGGTAGTTTGGTATCCCCAACTCCAAGCCATTACTGATGACCACAAACTCACAGCTGATTAAATGCTATTACCACTACAGGCAGTGCTACTGCAAGGACAGATTGAAAGCCTACTGACATTAACACTAAACTGCCAAAAAATGGCTCCTAATGGCTTCCATCTGGGGCAGCCTCTCTTTTCCCACCACCCTTGCTATAGCCTTAGTTAGGCATGCAAACAGGTGCTTAATACTAATACTATATGTTAAAATTTATAACTTCAAAATGTACTTTAAATTTTGAGACACAAATCTTGACATTTGGCTGTTAAAAAACAGTGCAGATGTGATGCACAGATTAGGTGAGGGTCTTCCATCTTCTATATCTCTCTATATATAGCTCTCTCTCTCTAAATATATATATATATATATATATATATATATATATATACATATATATGTAGCTAGATCTACTACTTACTGAAATCCCACTTCTTCAAACTTCAAAATGACGAGACAAAGTTGCAGAAGATTTACTTTCACGGACACCTTGATCACTGTAATATAACTCTGGGAAACAGACCACTTGGCCACCATGGTGAACTTCCCCTTTTCTCCACTGTAGTGCGAATTCGGAGTTGGTATATTTAGTTATGGGGCTATGTGAGTGTCGAAGTCCCCAATGTGGGTGGGTTTGATTTGCCTCAGTTTGTTGTTGAATTGTTGCTGTACAAGAAAACAATCAATATACATGCAAACACTACATGGCCTGCAGCTGTAAGTACCTGATCTCCTTAAAGAGGCTGTTGTGCTATGATAATCACACAGCCACTAATGTACTATCACAGAAAACAGGTACTTAACAGTTGCAGGTGATGTAGTGTCTGCATGTATATTGAGAATGGTAACACTTTTACACACCCGACTACAGAGAAAATATATAGGTTCTTAGGTAGGTACAAGGCAATCTGCCCGAAGGCATTTATAAGCCTAGCCAGAATGTATTGGCTTTCGTCGCCCCCTTAGATTAGTACCCTGTCCCTCTGTCCAGCAGAGCCACTGAAGTGATCCCCGGGGTAAACTTTCCGTTTCCCATCCCCGGTCAAAGGTTTTTGTTTTGTGTAGCAAGGAGCTCTGCCTAATGCAGATTGGAATCTTGTTCCCAGCCAATGGTAAGAATCTCTGGGACAGGAATCTATCCCTCCAAGAACGTTTTTATTTGTTGTTGTGAGGTTTAGATCCTAGAGCATGTGGCTCAAGGGGATAAGGTTTTTTTAGGTGGAGCATGTCCATCAATTCTGGGTTGGACATGGCCTTGTATGTCAGGCAGAGATCACCTCTGAGTAGGCGGTATGTAACCGAGCACAGCTGGAGTTTCTTCAGTCGATCTGCATAGGGCATCTGTTTGAGGCCAGTGATCCTCTTGGTGAGGTACTTCTGTGATCTTTCCAGCTGTTGCAGGTGCCTTGTAAGGTACATCCCAAATGTAGCGTTGTACTCTATGATGGGTTTGATGAGTGATGAGTAGAGGGGCACAATGACCTCTTTTGATCTGGATGCGAACCCTTTTGTGATTAGGTGGGCCACGTAGAAGGATTTTCTAACCACTTTGGCAATGTGATTAGCAAAGGTGAGATTACTATCAACTTGGGTCCCCAGATCCCTTATTACGTCTTCCGTATTTAGGGGACTACCACCTATGTGGTAATTTGTGGGTACTTTCTTTTCCAAAGGGGATGACTACGCACTTTTTGGCATTTAGCTTGAGGCCATGATTTTGACACCAGGTATCCGTCTCAGTGAGACCCTTTTGGAGGATGTCTGTGTCAGCTGGAGAGTCAGTTATTACCCCTAGTTTGCAGTCATCTGCGAACTTGGTCAGCCATAGTCCTCCTGTGCTTGCCTGTACCTCTGAGAAGTATATGCCGAACAGGAGGGGTCCTAGGACTGAGCCCTGGGGAACGCCACTTGTAACCGGTTTAGAGTCAGACCTAGCTCCCACAACTCGCACCATATGGGTTCTGTCCATGAGCCAGTTGGCAACCCATCTTGTCATTTAGGGTTTATGTTTAGGCTGGTGAGCTTGTCTATAATACCAAAATGGGGAATGGTGTCAAAGGCCTTTGCGAGGTCTAGGTATGGTATGTATACCACCTTTCCCTCATCTATAGCCTTGGTAACTGTCTCAAAGAAGTCCACCAGGTTTAGGAGGCATGATCTGCCCTTAACAAAGCTGAACTGGGTAGGGTCCAATGTTTGGAGGTTCCCAATGTCTCTGTTAATGAGTTTCATGAAGATGTGCTCCATAGCCTTGCAGATCAAGCTAGTCAGGCTTATAGGGCGATAGTTTCCAGGGTCTGATGTGGCTCCACCTTTGTGGAACGGAATAACCATTGCTGTGCACCACTGTATGGGCACGTAGCCTGTGGAGAGGCTGAGTTTGGACAGTGTGTTTAGATGAGGGGTTAGTTCGTCTTTGAGCTCATGTAGGACGCAGCCTGGGACACAGTCCAGTCCCATTGATGCTGTGTTTTTGGCTTTGGAGAGGGCTGTTTTAACCTGAGTGTCTGTGATTTCAGGGGCTGTACATTCTTCTGGTATGATTATTGACCATTTTGGGGGTGAGAGGGGTGAAGTTTGCACTGAAACCTGTCTGCCAGGATGTTGGCAGTATTGGTTGGTTCAGTGTATTTTGTGCTATTCTGCATTAACTCTGAGCAGATCTGAGCATTGCCACTCAGATTCTTGACATAGCTAAAGAATGCCTTGTGGTTATCTTTGGAGTCCTTGGCAACTTTTCTTTTGAAGCTCACCTTGGACAGTTTTATGAGGGATCGTGGTTTCTTGCTGATATTGATCAGGGATGTCTTCCCTTCTTGGATTTTACTCTTTTCTGTACTAGTTTCCTCTTTCTATTGTATAGCTTGTTTATGGCAGGGGTCCACCAGACTGGTCTACTTTTCTTGGAGGAGAGAGTCTTGGTTTTGCTTGGGATAGCATGATCCATGCATTCTTGTAGGTGCTCGTAGAATGCATTAGTAAAGGATTTTGCAGCTTGGACAGCGTTATCCTTTAGCATGGGGGCTATGAAACTTTCCATCTTGGTCTTAAGTAATGTGAAGTTTGCTTTTGAAACGTTTTTCATGGTGGTTTCCTTGTTGGGGGGTGTGGGCAGAATGTGGATATCCAAAGTGATTTGTTTATGGTCAGATCTAACCAGCGAGGGGTTGACCTCCTGTGTGGAACACCGGTCGCCCATGTTGGTGATGACCAGGTCCAATATGTTGTCACCTCTGGGGGGAGTGTTGACCAGTTGATCCAGGGCATTTGAGTTTATAAATTCTAGGAAATGTTGGGCAAGGGAGTTAGTACTTGAGTAGTTCTCCCAGTTAATGTTAGGGTAGTTGAAATCACCCAGTATTAGGGTGTTTGGTAGGACCTTTATGTTTCCCAGTGTTTCCAGAAACGCAGAATGGGGGTCCTGGGACATGGTGGGTGATCTGCAGCAAGCTACAATTTGAATTGCAGTTTTGCCCGTTGTTAGTTGCACGTGGATGGTCTCTGAAGCATCGTGCTGTGCCACTAACCTGGAGATGTGGGTATCCTTGATGAATATGGATACTCCCCCACCTTTTGTATTTCTGTCTGGGATTTGTGGCTGAAATGTATGGTATGAGTTGTAGCCTAGTAGTGCTGGGGTGCTCTCTGGAGCCTTAAACCAGGTTTCTGTTACTGTATGTATATTGATTTTCTCCATACTGAGGAGTGCCTCAAATGCATGCATTTTGAGGTTTAGACTTCTGGCATTGAGTAGCATTACCCTCAGATTTTTGTTACTTGTGCTATTTACAGCAGTGGGTTTGTCTTTTGAGCCTTGCCTAAAAAGGCACTATGGGGGTGGCAAGAGCATTGGCCAGTATTCGAAAGCCTAAAGGTGACAGGTGTAAGCCATCTCTAGCAAATCAGCGTGGCTTGTCGAGCATGACATCCCAGGCAGACAGACACTGGATCCCCTTTGAATGACACCAGAAACTTAGCCAATTGTTGAAATTGATCATTTTTTCTTTATACCGTAGTATCATTCTTGGTGAGGGCAGGATGCTACTCAGGGTCAGGGTCATACTGGCCTGGGCTATGTGATCAGAGAGCTCTTCCATGTCTCTTTTCATGTAGTCCAGGGAGGTACAGCTCAGGTCATTCACACCAACATGGACAATGACAGAGTCATATTTGTACTTGTTCTGGAGTGACCTGAGTGCTTGTGTTATGTGGTGGATCCTGGCACCCGACAGGCAGCTAACAGTAACCTTCTCCTTATTCAACCTAGTGAGTGGGACATCAGTGTGCCTGACTATAGAGTCACCTATTACTAGTCTGTTGGGTATGTTATTTTGTCTTAAGGGCTGTGATTGTGTGGCACGCTGGTTTTGTGAAGTATGTGTTTCATGGTTTGTGTTGGGGGTGGAGGTTGCTTGGATGTCTGCTTTGGAGGTCTCTGTTGCTTTTGCAAATTTTTATTTAGAGACTATGAGTATGTTTTCGTGTATTTATGTGTGTTTTTTGCCGGTGCTGGTTTAATGGTTCTATGTGAGACTGGTGGTGTGATGCCAGTATTTCCCTTCTCCTCTTGACTGTCTGATCCAATCTTGGGTTGAGAGAGCTTAGCCTCCAGTTTGGCTGTATAATTGCATCGCATGTATTAGTGTTTGGTGGTAGGAGGAGAGGGTTGTCTGTGTACATGAGGCAGTTGTAACATTGCCTCAAAATGCCCAGATTCACCAGTGGAGAGTACACCTGAAACTTCCCTTTGGACATGCCTGGATAGGTACAGTGAACTGTTTTGCTGTAGAGCTGGTAAGATCGAATAGAGAGCCTTGTCCTTCTGTACAGTATAGGGGGGTGTAGTGCTAGGGTTTGTAAGTGCTTGCTATAAGTTTTGAGCAAGTGCCGGGCTGAGAAATGAATGGCTTGAGTGCTTAAGTTGAAAGTTTGTCTAGTTCCAAGGGACAAATTGAAGAGGAGACTTTATGGAGCTGGGAATAGTTAAACCCTAGCTAACCGGCACTGCCTGGCATGCAAAACTGGGCAAATGCAGTTTTTATAGCAGGGAAATGAAAGAGATAGAAATAAAATGGCCAATAAACTACTAATTTCTGGGCTGAAACCACTCCTCCAGGAATAGATAGGCTGCTTAAAGCTCCCCTCTCTCACAGATGAACAGAGAAACTTGCTTCTATCCAAGTAAGGTATGGGCAAACACAGAGATTAGTAACACAGCCCTGAATTCAGCACTAACCTGAAAACTGGACTATACTAGCTTAGAAAGGTGGGAAACAAGTATATATATATTATTTTCAGAAAATAAAGCAGATACAATAAAAAAACACTTTAAAAGCACAGAAAAGGATGCTTATTGTTGTATATCTCAGTTCAGAGTTGTAGTCAATGCCCCTAGTAATAAAGTAGGAAGAAATACAAATACAGTAAAAGCAGATGAATAAAGTGCAATTTATATATATATATATATATATATATATATATATATATATATATATATATATATATCAACAATAGAAAACGAACAAACTGATTTAAACAAGATACCCAGTTAACCAGAAAAAAGCTCAAATCTGAGCCCTGTTCCAGCAGTCTTCAATCAGACAAGTTCTAATTGCACACTGCCGCTACTAGGATGCAGGGGAACCCTCTCCAAAAAAGATGGCCTGGATCAGTGCTCAAGTTATACAAACAAAGCTAGATTCAGCAGGCCTGAATCTGGTCCTATGCTACAGCAACAAAGCACACTAATTTCAGAAAGAAACAGTTCAAATAAGCAGGCACAATAAGCCTGTGACCAGAAATTCCCAGCTCAAAAGGGCAGAATCTAGCCTCTCCTCCCACAAGAGTGCAGACCACAAACCTTCTTAATGTAATAGCTATCAATCAGCAATTCCCAGCTTAGAAGGATGTAAGCTACCTGTCCTGCCACAATAGTCAGACCACGAACCTTCTTAATTTAAAACAACCGGTATGAAGTGCAAGTGCTTAAACCAAAGATTTAGAATAACAGTTACAATTTAATCAAGCTAGTACCAAGCAGTAATAAATGCAGCAGAATAAATAAAATTTAATAGTTTTAAGAAGAGGCAAAAGCAAAATAAAGTAGGAGGAAACACAAATACAGTAAAATCAGATGAATAAAGTGCACATTTTTTTTTTTTTGTTAGTAAAGTGCAAGGAGAGAAGAAGGAAGAACCAAAGTGGTTTGGCCTTCTCAAATCTACTCTCTGTATTAAGTAGAGTGAACACTAGACTCAGAATATGATCTCACTGTATTCGGTTAGGTGAGCCAATAAGATAGACTCAGAAGGAGTGGTCAAGTACAGACTTACAGGAGGAGCGGGCATTTCCAGAGCCACCAACACCAAAAATGGAACAGGATGGATGGGAACAAACTGCAGAGAGAGACGCAGCACACACTCTATTCAGTGAAACACATAATTAGGTACATAAAAAATGAAAAACAGTATTTTTAAAACTACAAGTTTGTACTTAACTTCAGCTTCTAATGCAGGTGATTGTAGCCAAGCAAGTCTCAGAAGTTGAGCATAAAATGATTTCTCAAACTTTGTGGCTAGCACTTAAAGTACAGAGGAATCCCTCTAGGCTAACAGTTAAATATCAGATACCAAGAAGTGAGAAGACCAACTGCAAAGAGAGACGCAGCACACACACTATTCAGTGTAACAAACAATTAGGTACAGAAAAAATGAAAAACAGTACTTTTAAAACTGCAAGTTTGTACTTAACTTCCGCTTCTAATGCAGGTGATTGTAGCCAAGCAAGTCTCTCAGAAGTTGAGCATAACCAGTTTTCTTTCTATGCTGATTGCTCTTGCAGGGATTTAGTGTACCTGGCCAAATGTAAGAGGTGTCCTGAATTGTATGTAGGAAAAATGAACTGCTCTCTGAGAGTGCTGGTTCGCGAGCACATTTAAAATATACAAAGAAATAATGATAATAATGCCTTAGCCAGACATACTAGTATTTTACATTTTTAGTGCTATAACTTGTTAGATCTGATAAGCGCTTATGTGACATTAAGAATACGACAGAGGAACTTGAAGTGAGTTGGATTATCATTTTACAGTCTGATTAGTTATGGACTAAATGTTACTGTTTCTTTAAAACCTTGTTTAAAGTCATGTAACTTGTTCAAATGAAATTATTCTATTGGATACTTTGCATTTGCTGGAGATTTAAAATGTTACTATGTTATTCTTTTAGTGAATGGTCTGATGAAGTGTCCGATAAAGACGTGAAAGCATTTACCAATTGTTTTTTAGCTGCATGATCTATTTATTGAAGTATTATAAATTTCCTTAGCCTTGCTGCAGTTCGTTCATGAGTTTTTTGTTCTATATAAATGGTTTTGGGAAGCGATACTACTTTCTACATTACAAGTGTTTTGGATTTTGACTATACAAGTTGCTGAAGGATTCGCAGATTAAAGTGCAGAGGATTAAAGGGGGAGGGTGTGTGTGTAGCACTTCAGGAGAATATAAGGGGAAAGTAATTTATAGAGAAGTCAAGTAGAAGAAAGCCAAGAAGAGGCAGTGCTAGGTGTGAGAGAGGGCAAAACATTGGGCAGATGTGAAGTGTGTCTTTGCATATATGTGTAATGAAGTATTAATGGAGAAAAAGCTGCCTGGGTCTATGTTGGAGGGCTACATTAGTGCTCCTTAAAAGGAAAGGGTCCCTGAGGCTCTAACAAAATATAGGCTGATATCACTGTGTAATGAAACACCAACATTTTTGCAAGAGAGTGTTTCAAGGGTGGAAAATTCATTTTGAAGGTAATAGAACTAGAGCAGACATGATTCTTGAAAGGAGGATCCTGAAATAAACAGTGTAATAAAATGTTGTAGGCAGTTGGCATTACAGTGTATTTATATTCTACTATTTCGGATTGAATTATTTTTGTGTCTTTCCTCACCTAATGGCTTGTTAGAAGAAATGTTTAATTAGTTTGCGAGATGACAAACAATCCATATTCTCTGGGATTTAGAAAGGCTTAGCACAATGCTTTAACTTGGAAAGTTTCTGCATTGCACTATATCTCTGATTTGTTGAGCACTCTGACACTGAGGCTTTTCCTTCCTGGGGGCCTTTACATGGGCTGCAGTCTTGCAGGTAAAGCTGCATGCTAATGTGGCAGCCCATGGAAGTGGCTACAGCTATTTAGAAATGTACTGTTCCCCGAAAATGTCCAAAGGTTAGAGTTTGCTTAGCTGAGAGAGACTCACTTGGCTGAGAAAAAATTTAGTCTAGGAAGAAAATATGAACACTGTCAAAAGACAGTGGTCACTCGTTCACCCCTGTGGGAGTACTTGTGGTGCAGGTATGTTCAGAGGAGATGCAGAGGTGGGGGAGTGTGCATGTCTGTAAGGAAATGAATGAGGCTGCATGAGTATTTGTGTGCTTGTGTGGTGTGTGTGGATAGGGAAGTCCAGTTCTGGAATTTTGTGAGTGTGTTTCTGCATATCTGCATATGGGTTTATGGGTGAGTGCTTCTGTAACTCTGAGTGACACTGGATGGGGCTTCTTTGTGGTTTTGTGTGTGTGTGTGTGTGTGTGTGTGTGTGTGTGTGTGTGTGTGCCTGAATGTGTACATGTATGGATGCCTTTGCTAATGAGATGCATGGACTGAGAGAGAGAACACTAGTATGGTCAAGTCTGACAGTACAACGTTCAATTCAGAGACATGGGGCCAAATTCCAAAAGAGTTGCTATCAGTGTAAGTGATTTACTCCTGTGTAAGCCTGCCCTTGTTCCAAAAGACTTGCTCGGTGTAAGTGACTTACTCTGGTGTAAGGCCTTGCATTGGTGCAATGCCTATCTATAAACAGACTTACACCGGGGACCACATTCCAAAACATCTGATCTCAGTGTATGTGACTTTTCTCTGGAGAAAAATCACTAACACTGACAGCAAGTCTTTTGGAACTGGGCCCATGGTAATGAGCTGTTAATGAAATCTTTCTTATCATGGCTATACCTGTCTCTGAATCAAAGTTTCTAACCCCTGCAACCATTGACATTCCCCATTGGGCAATTAGCATGGGCAGTGAGACCTGTACTGAATTCTGAGGAACATCTTGGACACCACTGATCTGTCTTTACATTGTATACCACAGAAAAAGGCTGCTTGGTTTATGCTGATTTAGTATATGCAGTATTGTTTTCTGCATGGCAGTTATTGGAAACCTTTCATTTTGCTAGACAGAAGGAAATGGGGAGATTGCGAATGTCTTTCACAAAGGGATAATGAGCAAATCTGAAGAAGGAGGAGATAGATTTGGTAACATAAGCCAAACACAGTAATAGTTTTAGCAGCCAGGGTAGAGACACAGGTTAGGTTAGTTATCACATTTAGTTTCAGTCACATGCTTATTAAGTAAATGCTATATTCACTTAAAATTCTAATTAAAAATTAAAATGCTAATGAAGTGCATTGTGTTAATAATAAAAAAGCAAAACTAAATGTGTGTAAAGGGCAGTAATGAGCAGTTCACGAGTTTAGGCTGAATGCTGTGTTGTTTTGAGTTTAAAAGTTCAGATTCAGTGTATAATTACCAGTTACTGAAAAGAAAATGAACTGTAGGAAGTACCATATCCAATGCATGACTGCTGATGTTTTTTATGGAAAACTAACTCTGGGTAAAACAAGTGAAGATACAGCATTTTTCAGAAATAATTAATAGTGCATGGATTTGTATTATAGCACAGTATCTTGCAGATACATTAGGTAACATAAGTTAGGTTGTACACCACTATATGATTGGGAACAAAATTCATGCATAATTAGTGCAAGCTTTCATCACACTAATATTAAATAAATTAATCTACTAAGTTGAAATGAAATGCTTTGTTTGCCTTGGTTGCAGCCTGGGTCGTGGTTAAAATGGTCCATTTCAAGCCACCACTAGTGGAGAAGAGGGATAAACCTTTGACCACAGCCTGGGCAATTTAAGTTCATCTAATGGTTTGGGTGCTTGACAGCAATGATATGGAGTAAGGCCAGGACCATGGGGGTGGGGGTAGAGCTAGCTGCACTCACTGGCACTATTCCTCAGAAGATGTGCAGCAATGCAAAGGGGCAGGCATTAAGCCCACCAAGCCACTAATGGGTGGTAGCCTTTAGAATCAGCATGTCAAACACATGCAGGCAGAAGTGGAGGGCACTTGTGGATCACTGCTGTGATGCAGTTTGCTTGTCTCCCACTCCTGGTGTTGATTAGGTCATTCAGCAAATTATGTCATTAACGGGGTTCCACCAAGGGCACAAAGCACCGTCATGGCTGCCTGAGTAACAGCACCATTTCCAAGACAGCTTTTGGTTCATACTTGGGTGGAAACCCCAGAGTACAGGATAAAATGGACTCTCTCCATTTGAGTGGAAGTAGGAATGGGGTCAAAAGTATCATGGTAAAAATAAAAAGTGGCCAGTGCATTTGTGAAAGAATGAAAGAAAGAAAAATCTAATTGGAACTGGAATGGACTATTTATTTATTTATTTTATTTTATTTTACATTTGTTGACTGGGGTAGTCCAACTGGATATATGTCCATTTTCAGCAGAGGCCCAGGGAGAAAAGCTCCATATCATTGCACAAGTCTAACACTCATGATATATGGTTCTGGTGACTGTGGTACTGTAGTGTGAATCAGTTACATCTTGCAGACTAACCAATTTGATATGCACATTTTCCTGGTCCCAGTTTTCTGTTATACCACATTGAACAAGTTATGCTATCTTAACCTGAATAAAGTCCCTGGCCATCTCTGAAAACCTGCAGCTAGGAAGAGTGGACCTTATCTAGATAAGCTGTTTTCTGACATCTCAGTACCAAATTCTTTTGTATTCAAGATCAATTCCTAATGCCCATAGACTCTTAGAGGTGCACTGATCTTTTTTTCTACTTCTGAATTGCTTGTTAGATATCAGTATAACCTTTCTCATTTCCCCATTTACATCTGTGCTTCCTTCATTATAGCATTGTTTTGCTGTCTGCCTTTACAGATTCCTGGATATTTGTAATTGCTCTGCTTGACTCCATGTACATCCTGAAGTAGCTCCATTTTCTAATAACATAATTTTTCTTGTTCTCTGCTGAAAAATTTTAGAATATCAAATAAAGTGATTATCTAAAATATGATAAAGATGGTAATGATAGGCTGAGATAGCTCGTATAGTAACATGTATTAAGTTGCAAAATGCACAAATGACTGTATGTGTGTGTGTGTGTGTGTCTATATATATATATATATATATATATATATATATATATATATATATATATATATATATATATAGGTTCACTTTATAATCCTGAAATATCGAATTTCAGAATTTCGAGATCATAAAGCCGAAACCTTATAATCCCGAAACCCCAGAAGCGCAAATTTTAAAATCGCGAATAGTACACCAACCATACACCACACACACCTACACACACCTTCCCCCAACACACAAACACTCAAACCTACACTATATACAGGCAGGGAGGCAAGCCCCCTGCACCCTCCACCCCCCCCACTTAAATATACTAACTCCAAGGTCGCACTACACAGACAAACACACAAAAACACCACCATACAAGCTACATTCCCCTTGCACACACAGATCACAGTAAACAAACACACTGACAGACACACTAAAGCCCCTAACCAAAACCCTTAAACATAAATACTTACCTGAACTTCCAGCTATCCCTTCACACAGCACAGCACAAGAAGCGCTACTTCAAAATCTCCGTACTTCGGGATTTTGAAATTCGTGCTTCTGGGGTTAAGTTTTGAGCTTTTGGCTTTATAATCTCAGGATTCTGAAATTCGGTATTTCAGATTTTTGGGATTATAAAGTGTTCCCATATGTGTGTATATATATATATATATATATATATATATATATATATATATATATGTGTGTGTGTGTGTATATATATATATATATATATATATATATGTATGTTGTTTCTTTGTTATACATGTGACTTTGCTTATATTGACCCACGTTAATGTCATTTTCTCCTTACTTGTTTATTGTTTTCTTATTGAAATTTCTGTGCTGTTCCTTCCTGTATAATTTATCATCCACTGAATACCTGATTACATGTAATCAACTCGAGTGTCTCACTAAGTTACTTAAACTTCCACCATTCTGCTTCAGAGAACACTGGAGTTCATTATTTTATAGATCTTGCATCCTACATATCTAACAACCTGTTTGGTACTATTGATTTTGAGCACCTTTTTTCTGACAATCTACTGTTGACTGTTGCTTTACACCATTGATTCTTTTGTCTTGCGGATTTTTGGTAGGATGATAGCACTTTTCTAGGATTCCTTCTTTTACACTGTAGATTTATATATTGTATGAGCTATTAATTTACTGCTGTTATAGTTCCTTTCACAGTTTAAGCTGGGGGGGGAATAATAATCATTCTAATTTTCCTTGCTGATCCTTTTATTTTCTCAGTTTTACCCTATTTCTTACCTCAGTAATTCTCCATTTTATTTATCCTTCCATACGTCAGTTATCTGTGCTGCTTAACTATTTAGTCTGTGACATGTTCTTTCAAAAGTTACTTTTCTTCCATGTTCCCACTTTTCTTTTGCTTCCCTTTTTAGACCCTATCCTTGCACTTTTCTTAACCCACATCTCTGCTGTTCAGTGTGGAGGTTTATTTCTATTCTACTGTTTTCCCACTTTTTTCTCTCATTCCTTTTACTAACATCTTCACTGTTCCATCTTCCTGATCTCTGATGTTCATGCCTTGTACTGTATTATTTTGAATTTTTTTTAAAGTACAGTACCCAGTCAGACACCTTGGCTGTTTAAATAATTCAAAATAACTGTTCCCTGCTTCAAAGAAGAAACAACAACTATTTCATAAAGGGAGTTCAACTGTTCATATCCCACAGTAAAATAAGCATTCATTAAATCATTTAATTTATATCAAAGCCTACTCAGCAACTTTGGTGAGTGACTGAACCCTGAAGTCACCATTATGGCTGTCCACCATTTAAAGATGGTGTGCCTAAGTGTATCTGTCATATTGGACACATACCTGCTTGTACATGTTTCAGGTAGTCTCTGATTGCAAATGTGAGTGGAGGATTGACTAAGTCATTCAGACAAACACACCCACACACACGTAGACCCTCTCATTCTCTCTCTCTCACTCTCTTTCTTTCTCTGTTTTACTTAGTACAAAAACAAGTAAAAAGTCTACACACAAAAGACTTACTGGCAGAAATATCAAAAAGACCATGGCAAAGCAGAGTCTTCACTGTATATCTTAAACATCCTATGAATGAGGCCATAGGAGATATGCAAATGACCCCATAAGGAACATACAAATGTTTCAGCTACATGGCTTCCGAATGCCCATTGACTTTTTACTTTTTATAAATCTGGATTTTGGCATTTAGGCCATTAAAGCCAAATCCACTAGATTGTAGACATGCAGTTCAATATCCAGCTTCAAATTGCTAGGTTTTCACTTAAAGGCAAACATTGTTTCAGTAATTGGTTTGCACCCAAGTCCATGGACTGGTTTATTTGCTGCCTTATTTGAGACTCGCTATAAGAATTTCACTGTTAGTTGTTGGCTTCATATGCACAGCAACACAGACACCCCCCCCCCGCAAGTATGGCTCATGCAAACGGCCAAAATAAGTCAAATGTCAAACAAGAAGCCAGCACCAAGGTCGTGTGAAAAGATTTATTCAAACATTCATACTGGTTTCGGCATACTTGCCTTCCTCAGTGAATAAACATATCATCACATTAAACCAATTTATAGAAATTAAAGTCAAACTTCCCGTTGTGTCATTTCCTTCCAAATCATTTAATTAGATAATAGAAAAAATAAAAAAACAAACAATAAATAAACCAATTAAGGCATTAGTACATACAATGTGCTAACATCATAAAGCTCAATGGTATATCATATTTGTATTTTTTGTAAATGATCATTCAACCCTGGTGGAAACAAACCACCTAATTTCACAATCCAATACTTTTCTTTAGTATTCAAAATAGAGTGCCAGCCTAGTTTGTTAGATCTATCTCACTGTATCTTATTTATTATGGTAAAACAAAATTGGGCAGTAGAATGTACAGTATGATGTCTGCATAAGGCATTGGTTAGACGTTTGTTACGCATGTCACTAAAATGTTCTGACATCCTAATACGTAAGGGGCGTTATGTCTGCCCAACATAAAAAGCTGAGCAGGTGCAGGTAGCCACCCAATCAGATCTACAATTCCCAAAGCATTTAATGTCATACACTCTTCCAGAATTTTTACTAGTAAATTGTTTAAATTTAAACATATATCTGCAAAAACTACAATGGCCACATGGACTTGACCCCAAAAGCTTATCCCCTGTAATGGTGAGTTAATATTGCCTGGACATCTCACTACCCCGCTTCTTATAGTGTGAAAAATGTGGTCCCAATGTTTTTCCTCTACGATAAGAGAACTGGCACCGATTACCAACTACTTGATTCAATTCATCATTGGCCAATAGGATGTTCCAATGCTTAGATACAACATCCCTAATAAGATTAATGTTATAGCCACAGGTAGTAATAAATCGAATATTATCCTGTTCCCCTGTGGAAGGCCTATCTCTATAGGTGAGTAACTGTGATCTATCCTGGACAGATGCCCACTGACTAGCAGATGATATATCTCGATGTTGATAACCCCTAACCTGAAACCTATGTATCATATCCTGTTGGGAATGTACAAATTCCTCCTGTTGAGAACAAATTCTCTTAATACGTAAAAACTGAGACTTAGGTAAGTTGCGTATTATATGATGTGGGTGAAGACTAGTGGCATATAACAGGTTATTATATTGGGGATATTTCATATAGTCTTTAGTGGCAAGAGAGCTATCCTGTTGTTTACTAACTGTGACATCCAGGAAATTAATACAATACCTGTCACAGTTCAATGTAAATTCAATACTCCATTTATTTTCATTTAAGTATTGAACATACTCTGCCAAGTAGGATTCATCAGCACGCCACACCAACCAACAGTCGTCGAGGTACCTCCTCCAGATGTCCATTTCATTTATGCACAGATTATGTGTGATGTCATATACCAGGTATTCCTCAAGGTACCTCATAAATAGATCAGCATAAATTGGGATCCATGATGCAGAAAAGCTACTAGATCTATCCACATGAACTGGAATCACTCAGTATTAAATTCAATGTCATTCTGCTAGGTGACCTAAACTAACCAGCTATAGACTGGGATACCTACACCAGCACTAGTGCATAAGCACAGAGAATCCTGGACTTTAATACAACCCCCCTAAAGCAATTGATCATAGAACCCAGTAAGGAAAGCAACATTTTGAATCTTGTCCTTACTAATATGGGGGCATATTGCACCATCCATTGTGTATCTTCATCACTTTTTAGGTCTTGACTAACCTGTCTTCTTCCATCTCCACTAAACTCGAAATCTGCTATAATAAAATCTCTAAATATGCTACCAAATCTAAAACCTCTTCTCATCATTGTCTTTCCCTACAAACTCTGAATTGGCTAGAACTCCCTAACTACCTAGAATACCTCCAACTAACCACTGCTCACAAATTAATATTCTACCCTGATAAATGCCCAGCCCTAGAAAACATCCTTCCGCCATACACCCCAAACAGATCTCTAAGATCTGAACACCAAAATTTAATCGCCATCCACAAACCCAATCGCCCTGCTGGCCAACTCCTTCTCTCCTACTCTCTTGGCAGGAAATGGAACTCTCTCTCTTCTTCTCTTAGAACAACATCTAATACTGAAGCCTTCAAAACCCAACTTTTCTCTTACTTGTCCACTAAACATAAGTGTACCTGCTTATATCCTACATAAATTTAAATAAATTCCCCTTGAATCCCTCTATATCCTTTCTCTCTACTCTACCCTAATTCTTTTTTTTTCTTCTCTTTTTTTTCTCTCGATCACAGCTTGATCAAACCTTAATCTACTCTCAGTTTATGTACTTTCTCTCTCTCTCTACTCCTCATATGTAAATATTGTAAATAGCATGTAACCTTAGACCTTCTTCTCATACAGTTTAACCTGCTAATTGAAGGAAACTACTAAATCTATTATCTACCTTCCTGAATGATGTTTTTTGAAGTATACTGTGTGTATTTGCTTTTTTTTACTAACTGTATCAATGTAATGTAAATTTCAAATGTATATATTTTATTACTTCCTTTTACACCATGTAACTTAGATTGAATTTGCTTTGCTTTTGGAGCTTTTCTCCCCGGGCCTCCACTGAAAATGGCTATGTTCTGGCCCAGTGGACTTCCCCGGTAATCAAACTGGAAATAAATAAATAAATAAATAAATAAATAAGTCATCTCCTTCAAAATAAAATTGAAACCACAGACCCCTTCTGTCCAATGTATCTTTAGAAATTTTTCTAAGACAGACTACTTATTCCTAAGTGATATTTTGGCAAGCTTCAAATCCCACCAAACCTTGTAAACTCCACTGAATTTGCAGAAATGTACACCACCACACTATACCAGTGTGTAAACAACTGCAGAGATGCAGTTGTACCATGGAGGAACAAGTGCAGGGTGAACTCCAGAAACAAACCCACATGGTGGAACCATAATATCAACAAGCTTTATAATAAAAGGAAAATAATTTTGACCAAAGTAAGTAGATTAATTCCCTGAATACTAGAGCCCTCATCATTAAAATAAGCAAGCTACTCAGAAGCTAAATAAAATCCACCAAAGTTAAGTTTGAGACTAAAATAGCCACCCGAGCCAAAGACAGTCAAAAGGATTTTTTTTTTTGTAATTTCCATAATTTCAGAAGCACAACACAGCAATGTGCTGAGCTAATTGTGAATGACATTACCTACAACTAAGGTGAAGATATAGCAAACCTACAGACTGATAAATTCAGCTCAGACTTTGCCACTGTCTCCCCTCTGTCTGTCCCACAACATATAACTGAAACTGACTCATCTGCCGCTATCACACTAGGCTAAATCCTAAAAGCATTATCAAAGGCTAATAATACTACATCAGTGAGTCCTGACAACATCCCTGGATGCATCTTTAATAACATGAAGCATGATTTAGCCCCCTCAACAACACTGTTCAACCTCAGCCTCCAAAAAGGGTTTTTACCACGCGGATGGAGAATAGGTACCATCATTCACCTGCATAAGGGAGGACCTTCCACAGACCCAGGCAACTGCAGATCCATAAATCTGACTAACCTCATATACAAAGCCATGGAAAGACTCATCATGGAACTAATCGATCAGCCAGTGTCCACTTGCCCTGCTTGAGTTAGGTCTGATGAGTGAAAGCTAGATGGAAAACCAGTCAACCTGCCAAAGGTGAACTAAGAATTGCTACACTCACTGTAGGTTCACTGACAGGGTGGAGCTTGGAAGTAGAAGAAATGATAGTAAGGAAATGGTGGACATCCTATGTATCCAGGAGAATAGATGGAAGGGCAGTGCTGCAAAGCCAAGTGGCTTGGGATACAGAGTCGGCTACTCAGGAGGAGGAGGACAGGCTAGAAATGGTGTGGGAATTGTGAATAAATAAAGCAGGACAACAGGAATTGTTTTTGATAATGTGTGATGTGAATGGACATATCAAGACAGAACAGGTTATGCAAACTGCCTGGGTCCACCACATGAGTGCGGCAACTGGAATAAAGAAGGAGAGACTATTCTAGACTTCTGTCTGGCAAATGGCTTGACAGTACCCAACACATGGTTCAGAAAGAGAGACCGTCACAAGATCACATACAAGAGTGGCCAACATACAACTTGGGTAGACTTCTTTCGAGTAATGAAAAGGCACTGGAGTAGAATCAGTGATTGCAAAGTCTTCCCCATTAAACAGTCAGCCCACAGCATAAACCACCAGTTGCCACAATCAGCTGCAGGCAGTAGTCAGAGATGGCTTTAAGGTCAACACAGACCAGGCTGAAGATTTGGAAGTTGACTGGAGAGAAAGCACAAGAGTTCAAGGAATTACTCAGAGCTCCAACACCTCAAGACGAAGAGGAAATAGATGGAGTTGAAGAAGAATGGCAATACCTCAAAACAGCATGTGTGAGGACACAGAAAAGATATGCAGCTGATCTTGGTATGGAAATAAGCTACAGAAAGAAAGCTGGTGGTGGAATGCAGAAGTCCACAGTTATCAAAAGAAAGTAGGAGTGCAGGAAAAAGTGGGAGATAAAAAAGATAGACCAGACAATGAGGGAATATTGACTGGCTAACAAAAAGGCTAAGAAAGGATTTGAAATTCCAAAGAACAAGGCATCAGAGGCACTCTACCAGCTTCTAGAAAGTGACTCAGTACACAGCGCAAAGAAACTATATTAGGTAACAAGGAAAAGACGTAGATAAAGAAGATAGTCAAGGGATGCCAGCAAAACCTGTTCACCAGTATACAAGACATCAATGGCAGATGGAAGACACACTTCTGGCAGCTTCTGAATGAAGAAACTCCCACAGAAGTTGTATTGCACCAGACACAGCCTACAGTTAGAGAAGAGGAAATCACCCTAGAAGAAGTAAGAATAGCACTGACGAAAATGAAGTCAGGGAAAGCAGCAGGCTCAGATGAGGTCACAGCAGGTATGATAAAGATGTTGGCTGAGATAAGGGAGTAATGTCTGCTGTGGCTACTCATAGCAGTATGGAGAGAAAGGCATATACCAGATGACTGTAGAATAAGTATACTAGTGCCGGTATTCAAGAACAAAGGGGACATTCACAACTTTGGCCAGTACAGAGGTATCAAACTCCTATGACACTGCATGAACGTTCAGGAGAGGGTGACTCATAAAAGATTATGAAGAGTAGTAGAAATTAAGATGGGAGATGAGCTGGGTTTACTATTGAAATGTTGAATGGCACTACATCGACTGTACTATAGTCGAACATGGAAGTTCGAAAATAGAAATGTCGACGACAAAACAATCTACGACTGTGTTTTAACATGGGTCGAGGTAGGGGAGATGTTTGTAGTTCTGAATAATACTGAACACCTACCACAACCCATGTTAAAACCATTCCTAGATTATTTTTTTGACGTCGGCATTACTATTTTCGAACTTCCGTGTTCGACTATAGTACAGTCGATGTAGTGCCGTTCGACATTTCAATAGTAAACCGATGAGCAGTATGGATTCAGATTAGGATGCAGCACAACTGACTCCATGTTTGTAGTGAGACAGATACTTGAGAAGAAGCTAGAAATGAGGAAAGAGTCCAACTGAGCATTCCTAGACTTGGAGAAAGCATATGACAAGGTCCCAAGAAAGCTGATTTTGCTGTGGTTCAAAGTCCTAGTAACATTGGTAAAATTAAAGCTATGTGCAAGGACAAAATGAGTCTATTAAAAACAATGTTTGGTCTAGAGAGGTTCCTAGTGGGAGTGGGTGTGCATCAGAGTTCAGTTCTAAACTAACTACTGTTCATACTGGTGAGGTGCTACATAAACAGGTCAGAGGGTACAGATCAAAAAAGTTGCTATGTGTAGACATTGTGGCATTACAGGCAGACTCTCAGCAATAACATCAGCAACAGATAGGGGAATGGAATGCAAAACTGAAGGCACATGGGATGAAACTGAGTACATATAGGACAGTGTATAGGGCAGATGTAATGGCAACAATTGGGGGGTGAGAACTGAGATAGAAGGTAATTAGCAGAACAGGTTAACAGCTTCAGTTATCTAGATGGGGTGGTTGAGGAAAAAGGAAGTCTGAATGAGTAGCTCAAGGCTAGAATCAAAGATTAAGGTGTAGTGTATGACAGAAGAATGCCAAAGAAGCTGAAAAGTAAGGTGTGCAAACCAGTGGTGTGACCCACACTAATGTATAGTGCAGAAACCTGGAGAGTTAAGGCAGAGCTATTGAGGAAGCTGGAAGTGGTGGAGATGAAGTGCCTGAGATGGATGGTAGGGTACATGTTCATCGTGCATACAGCTGCAGTCATAACAGATGGGTTATCCTGCCGTCAGGCGGGTCCTCGGTCAGCCGAATTCCAAAGTCTAGGTCCGGCGTCGGTTGTCGTCGCTTCCTCCCTGACGTCAGTGTGGCAGGGTTATAAAAGAGGCAGCCAACGCCATTTTCTTCAGTCTTTCTTGCTGCGCGGTGCCCGAAGCAGAAGCAGTTCACAAGTGCCGGTCGGACAGCTCCTGAGATTTACGAAAGTATTTCAGCCGAAGTCTTCTTGAAAGCTAAGTACCCGTTGAAACTTTTCTTGCCTCAGACCGATGTCAGACAAAGTTAATAATTGCATTTCATGTGGGAAGCAAATACCGCATAAGGATTTCCACTCCTACTGTATACCTTGCTTAGGCCCAGACCACGACGTCTCGGCCTGCCGTTTTTGTGCTAGATTCAACAAACGCACTATTAAGCGTCGGGCGGAGTTCACCCTTCACATTTTTGGCAAAAAATTTAATTATATTATGTCGTCGGATACTCCGACTCCAGTTTTGAGCAAAAAACACAAAAATAAGGACCGACATACGAGGTCCGCACCACCTACTGATACCACGCTAAGGCCGACTACCAGTTCTCCGGTACTCAGCGAGGTGCCTACGCAGCCCCTGAGTACCGATGACAATGCATTACCGGTGTCTTCAGTACCCATGGTCGCAGGCTCCTCGGCCCCCATTCCTACTACAGATACCGACGCCACTCCTGGCGGGGAAACTCAGAATTTAGACAGGCCTACCGTTTCTCAAGGGGTCTTCAGGCCTTCCTCCTTCTCTATTAAAGCCTTCACTAAATCTAAAACAGCCATGAAAACCAAAAAACAGGTTCCTCAGACACCCTCTCAAGGCACCATGCCTAAAAAATAGATGCTTAAAATGGCTGAGGATTTGATTACTCTTATCAGGGGTTCTCAACCCCCCTCTGACAAAAAGCCCAGATTAGAGGAAGACTACCCTTCCTAGGATCAAGCTTCTATTACCTCAGAACTATCTGAGGACCAGGATTGTGCCTATTCTCCATTCGAAGACTCTGATGCAGAGGAGTCTATTCCCTCGGTCTCCCCCCCTGAGGACTTCTCTTTTAGGGAAACCCTGCATACATTGAGGGAACACTTTCACTGGGAAGGCCAAGATTACTCAGATTCCAAGAAAAGGCTCAGGGAATTTCTTCTGCTCCCCCAGCATAGGCCTCTGGCTATCCCTCCTGTTTTAGATATATTGGGTGATGTGTACACAGAAGCCAGCCCTAATCCTGATTCTTTGCCTCCAGCTCCTGTTAAACCAGACAGGTATTACCGGGTTCCGGATTCTCACCAGTTCCTATATAAAAGCCATACTGCTGACCCAGAAACTATTTCACAGGGTCCCAAGGGAATTAAGGCCTCTACTACTAAAAACCCATTACCTTCAGAGAGAGATTCCAGATCTTTAGAAAGGTGAGGGAAAAAGGTGTACACCTCGGCCATTTTAACCATGAGGGCATTAAACTGTCAGTTCCATATGTTAAAGTATCAACAGTTTTTGATATCTCAGCTGAAAAGCAAGATGACACAACCAGAACAACCAGATTTAAAAGAGTTGCAGGATTTGTTGCATGGTGCAGAGCAAGTGGGTAAACATACCTTGCAGTGTGGTTTTGATGCTTTAGAGGCCTCATGTAGAGCTGCTGTTACGGGGTCTGTTATACGTAGGCATGCTTGGCTCAAAGAGCAAACCTTACCAGATCATGTCAAAGCTAAATTATTAGATGCACCTCTTCAAAAATATGTATTGTTTGGTGTTAAAGCAGAGGAGGTGCTAAAGAAAATGGAGGAAAAAGCGAAATCAATACAAACAGTGAAAGATTTCCTGCAGGTACAGCCTCCACGTTTCAGCAGAAACTGGCCTTCAAAAAATTGGTCCTTTCCAGCCACGGACAGACCTCAAAGGGGCAGATACAGGCGTCCAAGGGGTAGAGGGCAACCTCAAGGATATTTCAGAGCCAGACAGTGGCAAGCACCAACCCCAAGAGGTGGAGAAGATAGATCACAGTCTTTTAGAAAACAGACACAATGACTTCTCCTACACCTGCCAAGCAAAGCTTTAATGGCAGCACCTTTGGGCGGAAAACTGACATTTTTCTCAAAAAATTGGCATAGTGTTACAAAAGACAAATGGATTCTGGACATTATAGACAGAGGCTACAGGTTCCACTTTCACACCCTTCCAAAAATGAGAGGCATGCCAAACCTGCCACAAAATCAAAGGGCAGAGGCACAAAAACAAACTTCAACACTCATGGACATGAAAGCAATTCAAGAGGTACCTGCAAAAGAACAAGGTCAAGGGTTTTATTCCAGACTATTCCTGGTACCAAGGAAAGACAAAGATTGGAGACCTATCTTAGACCTATCCATCCTAAACACATATCTACAGGTGCCAAAATTCAAGATGCTCACATTACAGCAGCTTCTTACCATGCTGGGCAAGGAGTCTTGGCTGGTAACATTGGACCTCAAGGAGGCATACCTACATGTCCCTATCAGACAAGATTGCAGAAGATACCTCAGATTTCTTGCAGGTTCAACTCATTACCAATTCTCTGCATTGCCCTTTGGCTTATCTACTGCGCCCAGAGTGTTTACGAAATGCCTGGCATCAGTAATCGCCTTCTTCAGACTACAAGGGATACAAATCTACCCATATCTGGACAACTGCCTGATCCAAGCGGACAGCAAGGACATACTACTGCAGCACCTGGCATTTGTAATAAAACTGTTGAACTTCCTGGGATACACAGTCAACAAAAATAAATCAAAACTAATACCCTCTCAACAAATAATTTTCCTGGATGCCAGCTTGGATGCAACCACCCAGATGGCCTACCTCATGCCAGACAAGCAAGGGCAACTGTCTCAATACTTCAGAAAAATGGCAACTTACACCAGGCTAACTGCAAGGAAAGTCCTGCAGGCTCTGGGATTCATGGCATCTTGCATCCTACTAATCCCATGTGCAAAGCTTCATATGAGGAAACTTCAATGGTACCTAAAAAACTTATGGTCTCAACACAGCCACAGCTTGGAAGCAATTATACCACTCATTCCATGCCTTCAAAAGGAATTTATGTGGTGGGCTCAAGCTTGCCAAAGAAACACAGGTCTTCCTTTCTGTGTACCTCAAGCAACTCAAATCATCACAACAGACGCCTCAGACTACACCTGGGGAGCACACATGACAGATCAGTGCATTCAGGGAAAATGGTCCCGAAAAGAGAAGCTCCTTCACATCAACCAAAAGGAAATGCTAGCCGTGCAAAAGGCTATTATGACCTTCAAAGACCTACTGCATCCAAGCCAGCTATTGATAAGGACAGACAACACCACAGTGATGTGGTACATAAACAAACAGGGGGGAACTCATTCATACCCCCTGTGCAGGCAAGCCATGACCCTATGGAACACAGCACTGGAATTGAAAATTCAACTACAGGCACAATTCCTGCCAGGGAAGGAAAACACACTGGCAGACAACCTAAGCAGAAATATGACAGATCCACATGAATGGAAGTTGCATCCTCAAATTTTCACAAAGATAACTCAGACATGGGGACAGCCAGACATAGATCTCTTTGCTACCCACAGAAATTGCCAGTTGAAAAAATTTTGTTCAAGGACCCATCATCCACAGGCCTGGAAAGTGGACGCACTTTCCTTCAATTGGGCAACATTGACAGTCTATGCCTTCCCGCCTCTTCCTTTGCTGCCGAAAGTCCTATTAAAAGCCAGAGCAGAGAGGCTGAAAATGATTCTCATTGCTCCAGACTGGCCAAGGCAACACTGGTATCCGCTCCTGAAGAGCCTGACACATTCCCCACCATGGATCCTACCTCTAGTCCCTCTTCTGTTGTCCCAGCACAACTACAAAACCCTTCACAGCCTTCTCAAAACTCTAAATCTAGCTGCATGGAGAATTCCTTGATTTCCCAACAGATTCTCCTCTCCAAGGAGGTGCAGGATGTCATCTTGGAGGCCAGAAGACCTTCTACTAGAAAGGCCTACTCCGCCAAATGGAAACGATTTTGTGCCTGGAATCAAAAGAAGGGACAGAATCTTTGGGTAATAAATATACCTCAAATTTTACAGTACCTAGCTGAGATGTTAAACAATGGACTTTCCTTCTCCTCCATCAAGATCCACGCTTCAGCCATTTCTGCACAATACAACACAGACCCTCCTTTATTCTCTCATCCTAAGGCAGTTCCTCAGAGGGGCAAAGAATATAAAACCCCCAAGGAAACTACCAGTCCCTGCTTGGGACCTCAACTTCGTATTGGAAAAGCTGACCCTTCCTCCCTTCGAGCCAGCTTCTTCATCAGAGTTACAGTACTTGTCATGGAAAACAGCCTTTCTTCTGGCTATCACCTCAGCTCGCAGGGTTTCGGAGCTACAGGCCCTCATGGCTGTGCAACCATTCATCATTTTCCATCAGGACAGAGTTTCCTTACGAACCAACCCTACCTTTATGCCAAAGGTAGTATCCAGTGTAGCTTTGAATCAGACTTTCCACTTACCTACCTTTTATCCTAATCCACAAAACAAAGGGGAAAGACTACTACATTCCTTGGACATTCACAGACAACTTTGTTATTATTTGAACAGAAAAAAGCCATTCAGGAAATCAAAGCAACTCTTTGTGTCCTATGCTGCAGGTGCTCAAGGAAAGGCTATTTCCAAACAGACAATTTCAAAATGGATAGCCCACTGCATACGCTTTTGTTACTCATTTCATGGAAAAAATGTGCCTGCATGCATCAGATCCCACTCCACCAGAGCCACAGCTACCTCTGCAGCCTTCCTCAGGGGTGTCCCTACCAAGGATATTTTGGAAGCAGCCACCTGGAGTTCAGTGCACACTTTCTCCAAACACTATCACCTCCCACTATACTCTAAATATAGAGAGGGCTTTGCCACAGCAGTCCTGCAGGGCATCCTAGCCCCTCCTAGTTCCACTTAGTGCCTACCACCCTTACTTAGCTTTGGGATTCTACCCATCTGTTATGACTGCAGCTGTATGCACGATGAACATAGTACAGTTTTGTACCTACCATAAATGTAGATGTTCGAGTGCTCATACAGCTGCAGTCCAGGTTTCCCTCCCTCCAACCCCTCTTAGGACAGGCCTTATGACAAACCCTTTTCATATAACCTTTTGGGGTATTCTTTTATGTTGTATTTGCTTGCAACTACTGTTTTTGATTTTTCAACATTGCACTTTTGCATAACATTATGTTTGCCTTCCTTCTGGGGGCACCTGACGTCTGGGGCAAGAAAAACTGATGAAAATGGCGTCGGCTGCCTCTTTTATACCCCTGCCGCACTGACGTCAGGGAGGAAGCGACGACAACTGACGCCGGACCTAGACTTTGGAATTCAGCCGACCGAGGACCCGTCTGATGGCAGGATAACCCATCTGTTATGACTGCAGCTGTATGAGCACTCGAACATCTACATTTATGGTAGGTACAAAACTGTACTATACTGTGAGACAGATGAAGATGAGCAGAAGTCAAAGTAGCTGCAGTTGCAGAAAAGGTCAACGAGAACAGATTACTGTGGTTCAGGCACATGTACAGAAAAGCAGAAGGCAATATGGTGAAGAAGATTTGGGACAGACAGGAAGAAGGCAAGACGAAACAAGGATGTCCAGCAAAGAGGTGGATGACTCATGTGAGAGAAGACCTGTGGCATTCAGACATGAGTGCCAAACATAGTAGGAGTGTGGCATTGAATAGAAAGAGATGGCAACAGTGACAAAACCCTGACCCCATGTAAAAAAAAATGGGAAAAGGGGGGGGTGATGATGATGATGAGCAGTCAGGACATAGAAAACCTCCAAATACTGGACTTGTCTCAGTTTGAATCTGTCAAGAACAGGTCATACTTACTCAGCTTGGTGGACATTCTGAAAAGGTCACCAAAGCAGTCGATGAAGGTAAAGTGGTACATACCACATGACTAAATCAAGTGGTACATACCACATGACTAAATCTGGCCAGGGCTATAGACACAATCCTCCACTCAGGCATAGTAGAAAAGCTAAATAAACTAGGAACAAAACCCTACGTCACACACTGGATTGTCAGCGAGCTCACTGATAGAATGCAGAAGATCAAAATAGGGAAGCCTCCTCCACAAAGTGTCTAGTTATTGGCTTGGCATGTAACAGACTGCAGACTGATTGCCTAGTATTTATCTATGAACTGTGAACTGTGATGTCATCAGTCCAGCATAGATCCCAAACACTGTGGTATTTTGCTGTGTTGCCACCAGCAAGGAATCCAGAGTTTTAAAGAGATGAGGTAAGAGTTTACTTTTCATTTATGCTGAGAAATATGGCCCTTGGATGTTTAATCTCACCTGTTCTAATTGCAGGCCCACTTTGTGAAAAAAGAACTGGTTGATCTGTTACCTCCTTGAGCCTAGGCACAAGACACATATATGACTGCACAAGATGGTGATGTTAAGATTGCCCTCTATCAAGTAAATCCTGGAGCAAGATCCTAGATTCCAGTGTTTTTGAGAAAGTTTCCTTGTTTAGCCAACCCTGAACTTGGCTGATGACATTGTGAAGAGGAAGTAGGCTGCAACCTCTGCGGTGTTCCTCCGTTACCCCTCTCATAACACTTCATCTGCTTTCTGTAGAAGATTCCTCCATATTATTAAATAGATACTCTTATGAATCACATCGCTTTGCCTGTTCTGGTGCCAGAAAATAAAGTAAAAATGGTGTCTTCAGCATTCAAGAAAGGTCCCCAAGCATCACATGGTTTTGTTACTTTTGTGTCATCAAAGTTGTTCAGACTGTTGGCTCCTCTCCAGTGGCCCTGTCACAGTCTTGGCTGTGGTGTAAGATTGTCCATGAGAGGCATTCTGTTGCTTCCTGCACGTTTTGAGAACCATAATAAAGGTTTAGTTGGCTCTGTACATTTCCACCTTTGATAAACTGAGAAGCTCATTAGACCTAACCTGAAGAGGGCTTCACTTGGGTGAAAAAGTCAGTTTAATTGGAACTCTTGGAACAGCTGCATACCAAACAGCTGAAAGTAGCTGAAAAAGCTGTTGGGGTGTTGAAGGACAGGCAGGGGTTTTAACCCTTTGCTTTCCTGGCCCATAAAGGGATAGTAGATTCTTCAACCAGCACTTTTGATGCATTAATTTCCAGATTATTGACCTGCATGGAGTCATGACCCTTTTCCCACACAATGACTACATTGTATTTTTAGATATGATGGATGACTGCTGCTTATTAGTTTTTAGAGTCCAGGCTGACAACTCCTCATGTTTGCTTTGGATAGCTATTACCTCCAGTTTAAGTGGTTAGCATTTGAACTTTCCTTAATATCCAGAGTTTTCGCCAATATGTATAATATAGTGGCCTGGGTATTGTAGGAGGCAGGACCCCTGGTTTTCCCGTACTTGCCTAACTAGCTTCTAGTTGCTTTATCCAGGGAGTCCCTAATGGTGGTTCTACTTTGAGCAATTCCATAGAGTGTCTCTAGGATGACCGGATTTTCTTGATTTAGTTGTATATCTAGGATTAAGATGTACATCCATGCACTAATATTTGTAGTATTTTCATTTAATTGTAAACTCTATGCCATTTTACCTTTATAATATATTGCCTTATCAAACCTAATATTGCCTTACAAGTTATACTTATTACTCTTGTCAAGTCTGCCATTTCTATCCTGGCCTCATTTCAATTCTACTATATGTGGTTTAACAAGATATTGTTCAGCTTCTGCATATCTTTCTTGAACTCTGACATATGTACAAGATTATGAGTTCAGTAACCCAAAATTAACTCAATTCCATTTTATTACCTCATCTCATTTTATTATCTGCTCCCAAAACCTTGGTTCTTTGTTCTTCCTCATTACATTTTCTTCTGTGTTTCATAATACCGTATGTTGGTGTTATTCTATTTTCTGAAGGTCTAACCAGAGATTTTGATTAACAATTTTATGTATATAAACTTGCATATAATTTTTTATGTTGTTTTCCTAGGTCTTCCCAAATGCCCACATGTGTTCCTGCTGATGTCCTTCTATTCATCTGTTGCAGTATTCTTTACATGAGGTAGTTGCCTGCCAAGGCGACCCGATTTTGGCCAGTATACCAAAGTGTTTTACTACTGTAAGGTGTGCGGTACATCTCACGTAGGCACATATCAGACGTAGGCCATGAAAGTGACATATGTGCCTACCATACTAGAACTTCTTTGCCTCCAGTTGGATCGCTAGTCCCGGACATCTCTCTGCTGCCGGAATAGAGTGTTTCTTCTAAAGGTAAGTGCCCTGTTGGGGAACCTTTTCTGTCTTTTGCTGCTGTATCCTTTCTCCCTTGAGTTAATGTCATCCAAAAAAGGGAAGTGTGATTGTGGAAGGAAGATGCCAAAGAAAGATAGTCACTCTCAGTGTCTGTTTTCTCTTGGACCCAACCATGACCATAAGAATTGTTCTGCCAGTCGTTCATTCCCAAGACTCTTTGGAGCAGACTTTCCTCCTTCAAAATTTATTTAGAGAACCAGTACTTGAAAATCCTTGCCAAAAGCACAATGGAGGGTTCCTCCAGCCTGACGACCGAGCCTACTATGAAGCAGAAGGCCAAAAGGCCTTGGCCTGAAGCTCCAGCTGCTCCTTTCCCCATGGACATTTCTCCCAAGGCACATATTAGCCTGGAGACAGGTTCTGCCCTGGATCTGGATCCACAGGTTGAGCCTGCATTGCAGGATGTCTTAGACCCGGACAACAGCATGTCCAGAGAAGCCTCACAGGCATCTGGTACAGACGTCCAAGGGGGGACCAAGGCTCATTATGTTAGAAGGCCCTAGGGGAATCACACAAATCCTTGTAAGGGAAGAAGCCAATTCGGGCATGCTTGAATGCAGGCCGACATTACATCAGATGGGCATGCCTGCTAAGAAAAAACAAAAGACGAAGCATAAATCCCCACCTCAAGACCCCCAGAAAGGGTGGCAAAATTTTGTCCAAGTATTATTTGAGGCCTTCATGTCCATGAGGACTACTGCTGGTCCCCCTGTTCCTTCCTTCTCCTGGCCTACCTCTCCTCAAAAAAGGGTCAGACAACAGCCTAATTCAGAAGAATTTTCATCTGATGATGACAGTGACTCCTTGGCCTACTCTTCACAGATTCCTTCATCATTAGACTGTGCCTGCCCTTAAGAGGAGTCTAATGGGATGGACTCCCCTATGGAGGAAATCTAATTTGGAGAAACCTAAATAAAAATAAGGGACCACTTCAAGTGGGACAGCTCTCAAATGTCTAATTTTCAGAAGAGGTACTACAATCTGCTCCAGGTGGAAACTCCCAGTCTGTCAGCTATCCACAGGTTATTCCTGAATTTTTGTATGTCTTTGTTTCCACATCCCTACATCCAGACTTTCAGCCTTCTTCCCCTAAGAAGCCAGCCAGATACTATAATGTCCCTCAAGACTGCAACTTCCTCTTTAAGGCCCCTGTTCCAGACCCCTCAGGCATTTCTGTGGCCTCAGACAAAGTTCAAGGTCCATTCATTCCACCTCTCTTCTTCCCTCTGACAAAGACAACAGGCAACTAGAGAGGTTGGGGAAAAAGTATACACTCCAGCTACCCTAGCCTTTAAGGCTTTGAACTGTCAAACACATATGACCAATTATTCTCTGAAACTTATGTCACAACTATCTAAAATTGTCTCTAAAATGCCTGATTCAGAAAAGAAGACTTTGGCCTCTTCCTCAATTGCTGCATCCTGCCAAGTGGCTCATCACTCAATAAGATGCAGCTATGATGCTGTTAAGTCTACCTCTAGGGCAGCTACCTCTGCCTCAGTATTGAGAAGGTTTGCATGGTTAAGGCTTCAACCCCTCCCTGTGGACATCAAGGAAAAAGCTCATGGATGCTCCCCTTGACAGTTCAGCATTATTTGGTCAGCCTTCAGCTAATCTCTTCAAATCACTGCAGGAAAAGAGTAAAGAGTTAAAAGAACTCAAGCACATCCTGGTCTCACCAGTCCCCAAGTTTCACAGGAACTACCCTTCCAAACAGGTATTTGTCTGCAGGCAAACCTGGCCTTCCCAAACTAAGCCCTCCAAGGGGAGCAAGAACGTCCATCACTACTAAGCTCCCTCCTCCTCCCACCTGCATAAGCAGCCTTTTCCTAACAAAGCAGGTTCTTTGTGACTCCTCAGGACTTCCATGCTCTACCCCCCCTTTCCCTATGCCTCTCCTTATCCATTCCAGCCTGACAATCCATCGCACAAGACGCCTGAATCTTGCACATCGTAAAATATGGATATTTCATGGCATGGCACATGGTGACCCCATTCAGGGGTATCCTACAGCCACCTGCAGAACAGGTACCCCTCTTCCCTCAGGTATTGGCAGGCCTGCTGGAACAGGCTACTATACAACTAGTGCCCATGCACCAAAATGGAAGAGACTTTACTTCCGCATGTTCCTAGTACCCCGAAAAGAAGGGCCCTGCAGACTCATCTTAGATTTATCCTTCCTCAACACCTTCCGAAAGGTGCCTTCCTTCAAAATGCTCATCCTTCAGTCCTTGTTTCCTCTGATCCTCCCACAGGCCTTCCTGGCATCCATAGACATCAAAAGATGCCTACATGCACATTCCCATTCATCCCAAATTCAGGAAATGTCTTTGTTTCTCTGTGGCTTTCTGACCTTTTCAGTTCATGGCCTTGCCTTTTGGTCTTTCAAAAGCCCTAAGAGTTTTCACAAAATACTTAGCCCCAGTAGTCACATTTGCAGACTCCAAGATATTCAAATTTTCCCTTAATTGGGCGACCTTCTGTTCTAGGCAAAAAAACCCAGAGGATCTGCAAAGAAACTGTCACTCAGCCGTTGTCATCCTACAACAACTAGGATTCATAATCAACTTAAAAAAATCTACCCTCACCCCATCCCAAGACCATGTCTTTCTGGGGTGCAGATTACAAACAGACAGAATGATAGTGTCTCTTCCTCCTGAAAAGTCATAGGAGCTCTGCCAGACCTTTTAAAACCTCCTTCCCTGCAACTTTTGTCAGCAAGGGAATTTCTCAGGATCCTTGGACTGATGGCTTCCACCATATCTATGTTGCCTCTGGCAAGGCTTCACATGAGGAAGTTTCAGTGGTTCCTGAAGTTGGTGTGAACACAACATGCACGCCGTCTGGAATTTCAAATTCTGCTCCTATCATGCTTGAAAAAGGAGCTTCTATGGTGGTTCAACAAATGTCACTCAACCTGGGACTTTCCATCCACCCCCTGCCCCCAACTCAAGACCTATACATAGATGCTTCAGATACAGGCTGGGGGGCTGTGTTTGGTCCCCATAGTGTACGAGGGCTATGGTCTTCCTCTCAGAATAAGGGTCACATAAATGTAAAAGAAATGAAGGCATTGATTCTAGTTCTTCAGTCCTTTCAGTCCCTTCTTAACCTGGGGTGGTTGAGGATGTACACAGACAACATGACTGTTTTCTGGTATGCAAACAAGCAAGGGGGAGCCACATACTACTTCCTTTCCAGATTAGCTTTACAGGTTTGGGCGCTAGCCCTCCAACTTCAGATTTTTCTGCAGGCAGTTTACATCCCCTCCAATCAGAAATCTGTGGCAGGCGCCTTGAGCAGATCCACAACACAGGCCCATGAATGGGGTATTCCTCAGGTGCTTCACAGGGATGTATTTCTGGACATAGTGCACCAGTAGGGTATTCCTCAGGTAGACTCATTTGCCTCCCCCCTGAACAAACAACTTCGAAGATTTTGTGCCAGGGAACCTCACCCCCTGGCATGGAAAGTGGATGCCCTATCAGTATCCCGGAAGGGGGAAGTTTCTGTATGCACCCCCCTTCTGCTCATTCCAAATGTAGCAAGACAAACCAAAAATCTTGCTGGTGACTCCCTACTGGCCAAGGCAGCATTGGTTCTCCGTTCTCCTGCACCTAGCCAAGGGCAGCCATCACAAGTTACCTCACAGAGTGGACCTTCTTACACAACACAAGGGTTCTGTCATCCACTCACACTTGTCATCTCTTCTGCTGATTCTGTGGGTGATAGAGTCCTGATACCTTTTAGACACCTAATCTCAGAGGAGGTGCTTCAAGTCCTGCAGGATGCCAGGAAACCCAATACCAGGAAATCTTGCCTATCCAAATGGAAAATATTTTTGATGTGGTGTCTTTTTCATAACCTGGACCCACTAACGGTGGATCTCCCTTTGGTTATCTCATACCTGTGTGAGTTGCTCAATACTGGCTTAGCTTATTTATCTGTGAAAGTACATCTGTCAGCCATTTCTGCATGTCTGCCTCTTTCAACCCTTTAGGTTCTAGATTTGAGGCCAAACACTTCATCAAAGACATCCTCTACATTAGACTTTCCAGAAAGCCTGTGCCCCCACCCTGGGACCTAAACTTTGTGCTAGAGAAGCTGACCCTCGCACCCTTTGAGCCAACTTTCTCTAGCTCCTTAAAATGCTGCACCTGGAAAACTGTCTTGCTGCTGGCCCTAACTTCTGTCAGAAGGATCCTTGAGCTCCAGGCCCTGATTGCATTTCCCCCCCTTTCTGATCATCCACAAAGACAGGGTCTCCCTTTTCACCGACCCTTCCTTTATGCCCAAAGTGGATAATGAGTTGTCTTCAAACCAGGCTATCCACCTACCAACCTATTTCCCTTCTCCCCAAAATGCTAGTAAGAAGATTTTTCACTCAATGGATGTGCACAAATAACTCAGATTTTACCTTCAGAAAACTAAACCTATTGGGAAATCAGACCATCTGTTTGTCTCGTTCCATCCTAGGGCTCTGGGATTACCTGTGTCCAAACAAACCATTTCTAACTGGATTTCCAAAACCACTACCATCTGCTATGCCTACCATGGGAACCCCCCTCCCTGCTTGGTCATAGCTCACTCCACTAGAGCAGTGGCCTCCTTTAGTGCCTATCTCAAGGGTCTATACACCAATTCTATCCTAGAGACGGCTGAACCTGGACCTCTGTCCACACCCTTACCAAACATTACAAGCTGGATTCCATCTCCAGATCTAGGGATAAGTTTGCCAGAGCCATTCTTCATGGCTTCCTGGAAATTTCATCAGCTAACTCCACCTCCCTCTCTGCATGAGCTTTAGTACTCTCCATCATGTAAAGAATACTGCAACAGATGAACAAAAGGACATAGAATAATTGTGTAAGAACTTACCATAATGATAGATAGGGCTTCAGTTCTGAGGATGGTGAGTGACTCCATCACTTTTATGGCCTAAATCCAATAGCTGCCTATGTAAGACATACCAAGCACCTTACGTAATAAAAGACCTGGGTATACTGGCAGACGTCAGGTCGCCTGGGAAGGCAACTCCCTCATGTAAAGAATACTTCAACAGAGAAGAGAAGGACATCTATCATTAAGGTAAGTTCTTACACAACTGTCCTTTATGTCGTCATGCACTATGCCTATCACATGCTGCAATCTGGACATAAAATGCTTGTCTGGAATGAAATTTATTAATCTAAGGTGTGAGACCTTGTATTATGCTTCCAAATTTGGAAGTTCCAAACCACCCTATTCCTTTGTCAGCATTGTTATCATTGCAGTCTTTCTCATTTGCTATCTGAAAGAAACTCCTTAATTTCTGATTGTATATTCTTCCATATCTGATCTTTTGGTTGATACATAAACCTGAACTACATAAAGAAACAAAGGACCAAAACATCATATTCACTTATGTCCATAAATAACAATTGTTATAGTCTTGTTTTAGTTATTGTAATACCCGTGCACTGTCCAAGTAATCAGGGAGCCTCAATCATCACCACTAGCACCAGTGAGGGGCGAGCACATTGGGAAGGATAACAAGTACACACACAGTAAAGTACAATTTCCCTTAAGAACACACAGAAATCACAGTCAGTCTGGGGCTGGTTTCTCTCTTTCTTTCCAGATCCTTAATAAGACTCCCCACTAACACAGCTATAGAGTGAAGTCCTTAGCCAGGGTTCCAAGCCAAGTCCTCCCAGCTCTCTCTCTCTGTCCAACTAGTGCTTCGTGTCCCTGCCCAAGTAGCTGACAGACACATACATACACACACACACACACACACACACACACACACACACACACACACACACACACACACACACACACTTTGTGTGTTTGTATATAAATCATATCTAAGACACTCTTGGGGAAGGCTGGCACAAGTTCACTAGGTATGCCCCTTCTGCCCAGGCTATACGGTAGTAATCCACTGCCACCAGAGCCCCTACTTTTCAGCTACTATAAGGCCCTTCCCAAAGGGTGACCAATTTCGCTGTGTAATAATACTGTTATCCAGTTAGTAAGTGTGACCAGAACTTCTAAGGCTATTGGAGTGGCTTAGTACAGTATCACTAAATACACGCAAGTACTCTACAGCTTAAATTATCTCTACACAAAACAGCCACAGTTGAAAGGTTTAAAAATATTTAATAATTAATTAAAAACACAAGACAAATCTCCTCAATTCAGCACAGTGCTAGTCAAGAGTGCAGAAATCACAGGAAAATGCTATAAAACAATATCGTTGGATAGTTTGACCTAAATATAGAAAACAGATAGACTGAATCTGACTAAATTCCTAACTCTAAGAGCAATACTGTTCTACATTCTACTTACATATAGAGCAAAGGCAGAGTGCTGGTGATGTTGTCAGTTCTGAAGGCAAATGCAAAAATGCTCTGATTCTCTCTCTCTCTCTCTCTGAGAAAGTCTCAAAAACAATATATCACTGTTGACTTATTTTAGATATGGTTCCCAGGCTAACGGAAAGTCAGAGTTTTAACATTTCTTTGATCATGCACCTGGCCAGGAAACTACAGCAATAAAAGAAATGATATATGTAAAATCTATCAATTAACTCTGGTCTCAAAACAATAAAAGGAATTCCTCAGTCCAGGCATTATGTCTCCAAGCCTTGAGATCAAACAGTCATACAATACTTGAACTATCAGCTTTCTTCCAGCAGAGTGGACTGCGGTTACATTTTTGAAGTTCAACATTTAACACAGTTGTCTTACATTTTAAGAGGACAAGCCTGTGGATTATATTCAAATTTACAATGACATAGAATTATCTACAAAGTTCTGTCTAGCTAGGCTGGCAGCCTTCAGATATCTTAACATATTTTGCCCCCCCCCCCGCAGAAATCAAGCTAGATTTTCAAGTGACGCTTGAGAAGGTTAGGTCTGAGTATACCTTACCCCATTCCCTGTCTTGAGAGCCCATTTGCGTTGGCATTGCTAACCTCACTGTGGTGCTGCACTGACATATCTTATGGTTGCAACCCTAGGCTCCATCTTAGCAACTTGGCATTTTGCTGACCGGCTCGGTGTTACCATGTTAGGGGACTGTGATCTGTAACTACAGTGAATTTTCTTCCATACAGATAAGGCTGAAGTTTCTGCAGTGACCACACTATGGCTAGACATTCCTTTTCTACAGCTGCATAGCATTCCTCCCTGGGTTGAAGTCTACGACTGAGATAAACCACTGGGTGCTCTTCTCCCTCTGAAGAAATCTGGCTGAGTAGAGCCCCCATTCCATGGTTTGAAGCATCCACCTGTACTACAAATTCTTTGCTGTAATCTGGACACAGGGGGTCCTCCCAACGCTTCTGCAAGCTTCTGGAATGCCTGCTCACAGGCTATGGTCCACATTACCTTACCTGGCCTGTTTTCCCTTGCAGGTCTGTGAGGGGAGGAGCTATGGTAGTATAACTGGGGATGAACTCTTTGTAGTACCCTGCTGTCCCTAAGAATGCCCTTGCCTGCTTTCTGATAACCGGTGCAGGCCATGCCTGAATGGCTTCCACTTTGGCAGGTTCTGGCCTGATCTTCCCACTTCCCACTCTGTGTCCCAGGTAGGAGACCTCTGCCATAGCCACCTGACATTTGCTGGGCTTAATGGTCAACCCTGCCGTCTGTAGTCTGCCCAGCACCTCCTTGACATGCTGAAGGTGCTCTTGCCAGGAATGGCTTTAGACGGCAATATCATCTAGGTAAGCAAGGATAAACCCTTCTGCTCCTGCTAGGATATGATCTACCAGCTTCTGGAAAGTTGCTGGGGCATTTGTCATCCCAAAGGGCATCTTTGTGAACTCATACAAGCCAAAAGGAGTCACAGTGGCTCACCTCTCTCTAGCACTGAGAGTCAAGGGCACCTGCCAGTAACCCTTGGTAAGATCAATGGTTGTAAGATACTTAGCCCCACCCAGCTGTTCTAGGGCCTCATCTGTCCTAGGCATGGGTCTGACTCTGTGTGACTATTTAATTTTCTGTAGTCCACACAGAACCTGGTGCTGCCATCCTTCTTTGGCACCAGCACCACTGGGGAGGCCCAAGGACTGTTGGACTCTTGAATTACCCCTACTTCCAACATTTCCTGTATCTCCTCCTCAGAGCCTGTTTGACTCTCTCAGGCACCCTATAAGGGCCCTGCCTAATAAGTCTTTAGGGTCCTATATCCACCTGGTGCTGCACCAGGTGGGTGCACCCTGGTTTCCCAGTGAGCATGTCCCCAAACTCCTGTAACACTGCTCATATTTCTTGAACCTGGGTAGGAGATAGCTGCTGGGACATTGCTACCCCTTCCACTGAGGTGTCAGTCCGAGCCTCACTGGGGATACCAGTCACCAGATCTTCCTCAAACTCCTCCTGTAATCCACTGCAAATATTCAGTACAAGGGCCTCCCTATAATGGTAAGGTTTCATCATGTTAACGTGGCAATATTTGTGCCCCTGCTTCCTCCCTAGCAGTTCTATCATGTAGTGAACATCATTTACCTTTCTTACCACCTTGTAGGGTCTCTCCCAAGCTGTTTGTAGCTTGCTGTGTCTGACAGGAATGAGAACCACTGCCTGCTACCCTACATTAGACTCTCTAACTGGAGTATTCCTTTCATATCAGATCTATTTCTGCTGTTGGGCTTCTGCTAGGTTCTCCTAGGCCAAGCCCATGAGTTCCATGAGCATTGTCCTGAGGTTTAGGACATATGCCACAACAGACTTCTGGTGGAATTCACACTCACCTTCCCACTCATCTTAAATTAAATCTAGAGGTCCCCTCACCCTGTGCCCATACAGCAACTCAAAGGGTGAAAGCCCAGTGGATTCCTAGGGAACCTCTCTGTAAGCAAACAACAGATGGGGCAAATATTTGTCCCACTCCTTCTTAAACTGGTCTGCAAATGCCCATAGCATGGACTTGATTGTAGAGTTTAACCTCTCAACAAGACCATTAGTCTGGGGATGGTAGGGGGTGGTCTTCAGATGCTTCACCCCACAGTACTTCCACAGACAAGCCAATAGGTCTGACATTAAATTGGAACCTCTGTCAGTCAGTATTTCTTTTGGGAAACCTACCCTGCTGAAAATCTCTAACAAAGCATTTGCCACTTTTTCTGCCTCAGTGGAGGACAAAGCCACTGCCTCAGGGTATCTTGTAGCATAATCTACTACCACTAGGATATACTTTTTCCCTGAGGAACTTGGGGTACTCAGAGGCCCCACAATATCCATAGCTGCCTTTTGAAATGGCTCCTCAATCACAGGCAAAGGCATCAAAGGAGCACTCACCTTGTCTCCTGCCTTGCCTACCTTTTGGCACTGCTCACAGGTCCTGCAGTACCCTGCTACATCTCTGGAAATTCCAGGCCAGTAGAACTTCTGCATAATACATCTCTTTGTATGTTTTATGCCCATATGACCTGCAAAGGGAATATCATGGGTTATGGCTAGAAGCTCCAGACAGTAGGCTCTAGGCACTAACAACTGCTGTATTCTCTCACTTTCTAGCCCTCTCTCAGGGGTCCACTCTCTATACAGTAACTCTTTGTCCCAGTATACAGATTCCCCCTTCCCTTGAGAATCAGGTGCCTCACTAGCTACCTGCCTCAGGCCTTGCAATGTAGGGTTTGAGAGCTGAGTCTTTCTCGGCTCTCTCTTTGTAACCCTTCCTAGCTCCACTTCCACAGGAAGTCTGGCATCCTCTGATATCAGTGCCTCACTGTCAGCCTGGGTACTACTACTCACCTCTACCTTTGCAGTCACTCTGTCCAAGGGAATATCAGCACCCACAAGCAGCTGTGGCACACCTTCAGTCTCACTGCTACAGAGTAGCTCCCTTCCAGAAGTAACCACCT